>NC_056732.1:611672940-611807940 GCF_019279795.1 Protopterus annectens | reverse complement strand
GCATGCTTTCGCCAAATGGGCAGCCATTCCTGTTACTGTAGGCATGCAATCCGATGTAATAGGCATCACAAGGTAATATCGTAGTCCTCACTCCCACCCAGGGGTGTGAGTGTCAGATGCAAACACCAAATGCAGTGCATTTGCAAGTGCGGGAGCAAGAGGGTGTAAGCCTGTTTGGCCA
The DNA here is from genome assembly GCF_019279795.1 of Protopterus annectens. NCBI lineage: Eukaryota > Metazoa > Chordata > Ceratodontiformes > Protopteridae > Protopterus > Protopterus annectens. The sequence continues at coordinate 611,807,759 of NC_056732.1, read as the reverse complement.
GCGGTATGCGAGTATCACACTGGTGAAGCAATGTAGAGGCTAACTAAGTGTAAGAAACTGTAACCAGAGGTTAGCATTGCTTAGCTCCATGCAAACCCATGCACACCCGCTCACAACTGCTTTAATGTGCCTTAATCACTCTGTATCCAACGGCCTTGTTCTGCCCAGCAACAAAATAAACAGCCTCTGCAATGTTTGAAATCAGGACCCTGCACACCACAGTCAATGTGATTTACCACTAAGCCATGGCAGATATACAGACATCGGATGTTATCACAAACATAACATGCAGCACAGTCATTCAACAGTATAGGAAATGTATTCCATCATGTAGATGTATGTGTGTGTGTTTATGTCCAGATATAGATACATACATATATATATATAGATGATATCAAGAACATCCCATGTGACAACAAAGCATTAAAAAGAAATAAAAAGGGAAACACCAGCAACGTCTGTATTATGTAGTGGTGTTGTCCTATGTAATATCAAGACTCCCTCAGACAGACATGTCATTAATACACGCAAACATTTGTACATTGGCCAAATACATCACTCTGTGCATTTTATTCACATTAACACAACAGTTCCTGTCCAATCATTATATGAGAACGGTACTCTTGCAAGGTGCTGTGTGTGACAGCATCATGAAAAAGGTAAATGGGGTAACCATAGAGGGACCGGTAGTGCTGTATGTACAATGGGGTCGTCTGCATCAAGTGTACCTGGAACCTTTAGGAGTCATGTGCATGCCAGGATTGTATGCCTGAGAGACAAGGGTGAGGACAACTGGAGTATGTTGTGATGCAAATTAAAAAGGTTACATGTGTCCAGTGGACACGTGTGTGAAATGGACAGCTATGTATGGGGCAAATGTTTACTTTTTGTTTACGAAGAGTGAGAGTGGGATGTGGGGGAAGGAGAGTAGGTATGCTTGTGGAGGATAGGTTAGGTAGGATGACAGACAAGACAGCATACAGTGTCGGTATATTACACATGTGAGGTGATACACCTTGGACAGGGAGGGATGTTCGGCAGTCACAAGCCCATGAGCCCCCAGATGGAAACAGTGGGACGGAGGTCCCCAGCCATGGGCAGTCACCACTGCACCAAAACAGCTGCAAAGGTGGCTGTGCTGGGGGCTGTCTAGGAGGGGCAGGCTCACCCTCTAAATGTTACACTCTGCCCTCGAGCTGGCCTATCTGGCCTCAAAACCCCTTACTGAGCCCCCTACTCACCACGTCTGGGACTGTACAACAGCAGACAAGTTCCTGTCTGGACCTGCTCCCAGGGGGGATAAGCCCCATCCTCAGTGGCGGTTCCATGATGGTGCAGAGCCAACAGAGGTGGAGGTCCAAGGCTGGGCCTCAGATGTGCTGGTGCCCGGGCCATGGTCAGCTGAAGTGGGACAGAAGGTTCTGCTGAGACCTCCAAACCCATATAGCCTATGGTGTTGCAGTTTTAACACAGATATGGCTTAGTAATAGTCAACAGCATTCAGGATTACTTATAACAGCATGCATAGATATGACCATCATCCCAACACAACAGATGGTATACATTTGCAGAGGGAGCACAACACATGCATATATACTGCATGACATCGGTACAAAGTGTAGTGACTGTAGCTATGAACAGTGGCCCATTATTGGCATGTCACTGTGAGAACCTCAGACAGTGACTATCATACCACTGTTTCATGTGACATATGTCCAATCAGGGATGCGATCGCAGTAACTCTCATCACTATCACCATGTACTGACTGCAATCCTCACACTATGCTTCTGCAGTTCACAGATGTGTGTTCAGTGACTAACACAGGAAACAAATGGTTCTACACTCTGACCAGTCCACAGATGGCCCTACAGATGGAGGTTCCCTCACAAACAGAGCATTGTCTTGTCAGTTTTAAAACATGCAGAATAGCCATTACCACACACAACTTGTTAAACTGGCAGTAGTCTCAATGAAGCATAGCTGCACTTACATACTATAGTCATGTCTGGCACATCACCCTCCTGTCTTTAGGCTATTTTCTACTGTGTATGTTGTTTGAGTAATATCCAGATATCATCTGTGATGCCGTTTACCAAACACCAGATCCAGGTTCCACTCACAGCGACTGTCATGGGCAAACACCAACATGATGTTTCTAGATATTGTACTGTGTTTCCATGTGATTGGCTAGGCATTTAAAGTGGAACCTGTGTGTTGAGAGACAGCCTTACAAGACTATCTGCAAATATATAGAGCTGAGTATATTTTTCTGTATTAATCTATATTATAGAGCTAAATTGTTGCTTAGATATCTGTTGTCTTACTGTTCTGCAAATATACAGAGATCAGTATATATTTTTTCGGTTTTATAATTTGCACTCTGATTCCTCACATCTCTGTTGAAACTTTTCCGCACTCCCCCCCCCCTGTTCTTGGTTGTAGTTTAAATTTGGTGGCTTTTGCAGTGCCCGCCCCACTGTAGATTTGATCTAGGACACTCCCCCAGTCCCATCTCTTTACCGCATTCTACCTAATAAACCCTTTCTGCACTTGCTTTTAGTCCTTTTTAATTTAATTACATTTTTTCAAACTGTGTGTGGACTAATATTGCTACATACTCAAGTGTGCCAGCTTGCACTGCATGTGAATTCTTTTTACTAATGTTTTTGCTGCTTTTCTGAAAAAAAAAAATGTAAGCCTGTTTCCTACCTTTCCCGTAATTAGGGTTCCAGATACAGATTTGCTGTATCCAGGACTATTTGTAAGCTTCTGAGCCCCCAAAGCCTTTCTGTGTTGGAGGGAAGCCTTCTAGCTTATCAGTGGGAGTGGTAAGCACTAGGTAACCTGTCTACCACATAAGGAGTGGTTCTGGCCCAGAATTTGTAGTTATTGGCCATTTGGGCGGTCTTCCATCTCTCTCAACTTTCTGATTTGAAGGCCTGCATTTGCACTTGTTTCTGTCCTGTAACTCCTGGGCCCATCTCATTTGCTCACTCAAAAAAAAAAAAAATGTATCTGCTTTTACTGTATTTGTGTTTCTTCCTACTTTATTTTGCTTTTGCATCATCTTAAAAGTAATCAATTGTATTTATTACTGCTTGGTGTAACTCATTCTAAGCCTTTTAGTTTAAGCACTTGGTGTTCAGACCAGTTGTTTTTCATTAAGAAGTTTTGTGGTCTGCACTGAAGTGGCAGAACAGGTAGCTTACATCCTTCTAAGTTGGGAACTGCTGATTGAGGGCTCAGTGTCTGTTATTCTAAAAGTGTATTAATTCTGGTTTAAGCACTTGGGCTTCAGGCCAGTTATTTTACATTAAAAGGGTTCGTGGTCTGCACTCTTGTGGGAGGAGAGGCTGGACTCTGCCCTTCTGAGCTGGGAATTTCTGGTTAAAGGCTTATAGTGCCTGCATATTTAAACTGCTTCTTACTGAAATTGGTACACCTTGTTTGCTGTAGCATAGACTAGATCCAGGCCTGCTGAATCTAGCTTTGTTTGTATAACTTGAGCACTAATCCAGGCATTCTTTAAAGTATTCAATTGTATTTATTACTGCTTGGTAGTAACTTGATTAAAGTGTAGCTATCATTCTAAGTCTTTTGGATTAAGCACTTGGGCTTCAGACCAGTTGTTTTACATTAGGAAGGTTTGTGGCCTGCACTGTGGTGGCAGGACAGGTAGCTTACATCCTTCTAAGTTGGGAACTGCTGATTGAGGGCTCAGTGTATGTTATTCTAAAAGTATATTAATTCTGGATTAAGCACTTGGGCTTCAGACCAGTTGTTTTACATTAGGAAGGTTTGTGGCCTGCACTGTGGTGGCAGGACAGGTAGCTTACATCCTTCTAAGTTGGGAACTGCTGATTGAGGGCTTAGTGTCTGTTATTCTAAAAGTGTATTAGTTCTGGTTTAAGCACTTGGGCTTCAGGCCAGTTATTTTACATTAAGAAGGTTCGTGGTCTGCACTCTTGTGGGAGGAGAGACTGGACTCTGCCCTTCTGAGCTGGGAATTTCTGGTTAAAGGCTTATAGTGCCTGCATATTTGAACTGTTTCTTACTGAAATTGGTACACCTTGTTTGCTGTAGCATAGACTAGATCCAGGCCTGCTGAATCTAGCTTTGTTTGTATGCTTGTTGTTTATTTGCTTGTTATTTCCCTTAAACGCTAATTCCACCTAAAACGCGGCTTTTCAGCACTTCTGTGGATCCCTAGTGATATCTGCATTGCTTACTGTACTTATTTCCTTGTTTCACTTGAAAGAAAGTTACTGTTTGTCATTTTTGCATTTAAGTTACCTGTAACACATTGCATTTAAGATACCTGGCACTTGCTCACTAAAGCAATTATATAAGTCAGCACTAAAAAATTAAAAGCACTACACCCTCACAAACTCCCCTTAAGTACCTTGTCCCCGATTGGCCCTTTTTTTTTAATTATAAAGGAATTCCCAATACTATTCTAGCATGTCCAAAGGTCAGTTGTCAATCTCCTTTCCAGTCCAGCTGGTGAATCTGGGAATCTTGAGGCAATGTTACAACTGCCTCATGTACACAGACAACCCTCTCCTCCTCCCAACAAATTCCAACACATGTGAGAGATGCAACCATATAGCCATACTGGAGGCTAAGCTCTCTCAACTCAGTACTGGTGAAACCAGTCAGGAGGAGAAGGAAACCACACTCGCTACAATTCCAGTCTCACATAGACCTACCACGACAGCAAACCAAACACATAAACACACAAAAACATACTCGGAGGCTCTAAATAAAAATCTGCCTAAGCAGCAGAGACCTCCAAAGCAGACACCCAAGCAACCGCTACCCCAAAACAAAACACGTGCAACACATAGCTCACAAAGCCAGTGTGCCGAACAGTCACAGCCCTTAAGGCTGAACAACACACCTGATACACTTGTAATAGGTGACTCTATCGTCAGGCACACTGACGTCCCGCTCACCAGGCTGAACAAGGAGAAGGTCACGGTGAGCTGCCTGTCGGGCACTAGGATCCGCCACATAACACAAGCACTCAGGTCACTCCAAGGCAAGTACAAATATGACTCAGTCATTGTCCATGCTGGTGTGAATGACCTGAGACGTATCTCCCTGGACTACATGAAAAGAGACATAGAGGAGCTCTCTGAGCATGTAGCCCAGGCCGGTATGGCCCTGACCTTGAGTAGCATCTTACCCTCACCACGAATTATGCCACAATATGAAGACAAGATGATCAATTTCAACAATTGGCTTAAGTATGGGTGTCATTCAAAGGGGATCCAATGCCTGTCAGCCTGGGATGACATGCTCGACAAGCCACAATGCTTCGCTAGGGACGGCTTGCACCTGTCACCCCTGGGCTTTCGGATATTGGCAAAGGCTCTTGCTACCCCCATAGTGCCATTTTAGGTAAGGCTCAAAAGACAAACCCACCTCCATAAGTATCACAAGGGATAAGAAACAAAGAGTAATGCTACTCAACACCAGAAGTCTAAACCTCAAGATGCATGCACTTGAAACTCTCCTTAGCATGGAGAACATCGATATCTGTGCAGTAACAGAAACCTGGTTCAAGGCTCCCGAGAGCACCCCAGCACTACCAGGTTATACCTCATATCATGCTTTTCGGCCCCAAAACTTAGACCGGACCACAAAAGGAGGGGGAGTATCAATATTCGTCAAAGATACCCACACCTCCAGGTTGGTGGCACAGCACGAAGCATCAGAGACTATCCATGTGCAACTAACAGTGGGTAAAACTGCCTTCCAGTTTATAGCATGCTACAGACCACCCTCCCAAACCCAGGAACCCCACTCGGCCTTCCTGAGAACACTGGAAAATATGAAGGTCTCCCCAAACACCATTATATTGGGTGACTTCAACTACCCAAACATAGACTGGGAGCATTACTCCAGCTCCAACACTCTAGCCCAAAGGTTCCTAGAATTTATAAACTCAAATGCTATGGAACAACTTGTTACCACTCCCACAAGAGGGGAAAACATACTGGACCTGATCATCACCAACATGGGGACTCTATGCAACAGATCAAAAGTGTATCCCTCACTGGTAAGATCAGACCATAAACTAATCTCACTGGATATTCACATCCCGACTCCACCCCCTGCCCTGAAAACCACAGTGAAAAACTTCTCTAAAGCAAATTTCACACTCCTCAAAACTGAGCTGGAATCCTTCAAAGCCCCCGGGCCTGTGGAAAATACGGCCCAGACCGCAGAATCCTTTATAAACGCATTCTATGAACACCTTCAGGAATGCATGAATCATGCAATCCCAAATAAAATCAAGACCCAATCCTCCAAAGGCAGATGTCCTGTCTGGTGGATCCCAGCCATAAGCAAATTATACAATAGAAGGAGGAAGCTACTACATAATAGAGCAAAATCCCAAAAAGGGAAGGCATCTCTGATCAGTATTAGCAAAAAACTATGGGCACTCATAAAATCATCTAAGGCCAGCTTCGAGAGAAAAATTGCACAGGACACTAAGGATAATCACAAGACTTTCTTTAGTTATTTTAGGAACCTGGGTGGGAATTCCCAGATATGTTCAGAATTAGTCCAAAATGACAAAAAATACACCGAACCCACAGACATTGCCAACATCCCAGCTGACAGGTTCAGCGCAAACTCCCCCCCCCCCGTCCCCACCAAAAGGGCAAATATCTATCCCAGCAGAGTGCTGCCCCCCTGACATCTCAGATGCTCAGGTAAGAGCTGCCCTCTCCAAAGCAAAAAACACAGCATCAATGGGACCAGACGGTGTCCCGGGCTGCATCCTACATGAACTCCAAGAAGAGCTAAACCCAAACATAAAACCACTGTTCAATCCCAGCCTTACTACGGGATATGTACCCAAAGAGTGGCGTACAGCAGCAGTGGTCCCTCTCCACAAAGGTGGTGCCTCAATGGATCCTGGAAACTATCGCCCCATAAGCCTGACTAGCTTGGTCTGCAAAGCTATGGAAAGGGTCATCATGGACCTCATAAATAAAGATATTGGGGACCTACAGACACTGGATCCTACCCAGTTCGGCTTTGTTAAGGGCAGATCCTGGCTCTTAAACCTGGTTGATTTCTTTAAGGCCATTGACGAGGGGAAGGTGGTCCACACAGCCTACATGGATCTCGCAAAAGCCTTCGATACAATACCCCACTCGGGCATTATAGATAAGCTCACCAGCTTAAATATAAACCCCTATGTCACTAGATGGGTTGCAAACTGGCTCAAGGACAGAACCCACATGGTTAGAATTGCTGGAGCCATGTCAGACTCCAAACCAGTTACAAGTGGCATCCCACAAGGCTCAGTCCTGGGACCTCTCTTGTTCGGTATATATTTCTCGGAGGTACAGGCCAACACGGAAGGACTGTGGCTGACCAAGTTCGCAGATTACTGCAAACTGGGCACCATAATCGACTCTCCAGCCGACACAAGCATCCTCCAAAAGGGCCTCATAGAAACAGACAACTGGTGCCAGAGCCATGGCCTGAAGCTAAATGCCAAAAGTGTATAGTCATCCCTTTGGCAAAAACAAAGTGCCCACAAATTACCACATAGGTGGTAATCCATTAAGTACAGAAGAAGTAATTAGGGACCTGGGGACCCAAGTTGATAGCAATCTCTCATTTGACAACCATGTGGCCAAAGTGGTTAGAAAAACATTTTATATAGCCCACCTAATCATGAAGGAATTCACATCTAGATCAGGGGAGGTCATCGTGCCTCTTTACTCATCCCTCATCAGGCCCATAATTGAGTACAATGCCCCTTTTGGGATGTACCTTACCAGACACCTGCAGCAACTGGAAAGACCCCAAAAGTACCTCACCAAGAGGATCAAAGGGCTCAAACAGATGCCATATGCTGCCCGGTTAAAGAACATCCAGCTCTACTCAGTGGCATACCACCTGCTCAGAGGCGATCTGTGCCTGACGTATAAAGCCATGTCCAACCCGGAATTAATGGACATGCTGCACCTAAGAAAATCCAAATCCCATCGAGCTACGTGCTTGAGAGACTTGAACCTCAGCACTGAAATAAATAGGACATGCTGGAGGGACCGATTCATAACCCAGAGGCTCCCTTCACTCTGGAATAAAATCCCAGTCCAGGTTAGGCAGAGTCCCTCATTGACTCTCTTCAAGAGGAATCTTGATGAGTGGATGGGAGATCGTAGGTTTACCCTGGGTATCACTTCTGTGTCACTGTTAGACAGAGGCACAGTATACTAACCTCGAAAAAGGGCATAGCAAAATTAATTTAAAATGGGTGGCAAAAGCCAAACACACTCTGGCTAGGCTTATAAATGCCCTAGGGCAGATAGCCTAGTATGAACCTATGAACCTATGAACCTATGAACATCACCACAGCTGTTCCACATGCAATCAGCTAGAGGAGGACTGCAATAGGTGCAGAGGCCATCACCTGATCATGACCATCACTTACAAAACACAAGCTGCTGCTGAGCAGGTATAGAACTCCACATCCACTAGAGAGTGTGTGGGAGGGACAGACAGAGGCAAAGTACATCAGAGAAGGGCTTGGAGACTACAACCTAAGCATCGTCTGTCACACACCTACCAGTACAGGGGTTCAAAACCCTGACTGACTAGCCATTACTATTACAAGTGCATGCAGTTACTCCATGTGCCACAAAGCTGACATGCTGGTGTGCTATAAGAACATATATGTGCGCTGGTGAGTGACATCTGCAACAGAGGTATAGTAGACATACATTAGGCGCAGCACACATGGCTGTCCACATGAATGGATGTCATTGTCAACACAACCGCACTCTCTAAGGGACTCAGACACATTGCCACACTTTGCCAGGCCCACAAATACACTTCCTAACTACTTAGTTTGCCACACTGCAGTAATGAACAGATGCTACATGCACCATAGGGAATATCCGGAAGTTCTATGGGCTAGGGCATGTGAACGTGTCTGACATCAGTCGGTATGCCAATGGGAGTTATACTGTGTGTGACTGTGGTTGGGAGCATCATACCCCACACACAGACACAAGGTGCCAGTACTGACATGCATGTGTGCATTGATTCATGGGTGTGTAGTGGTTGGCTATGCAAGATGGCTGTACAAGGCTGGGTGAGGGGTAATCCTTGGCATCACGCCACCCGACAATGGTGTGCAGTGTGGTCAGGGGTGTAGTGTCTGCAATGTCCCACACAGATGGGTATTGTATGAACTGTCCTGTCATCCTGGTTACCATTGTGTATGGCCATTGCTTTGCAATGCATGCCATGTCTGTGTTTGATAGTCCTTGACATGGACATTGCCTGGGATGTGCATGTCCCACAATAATGTACAGTGACATGTACAAGTGTACCTGGTTTGGCTGGCACATGTTGTGTACACAGACTGTTATCCTCATATATGCCAATACTGGCCTGGTGTGGCAGGACCTGCTTATAGACAGCAGGTTGACCCTGCACCTGCATTGATAGCATGATACAGGTATTCCCTGGTTTCAGTGGCATCTGTCCATAGAGGGCATGTGTGTAAGCCATTGTATGGCCTCTGTGGATCACATTTGATGGCACCACATATGTTGCAGGCATCCAGTGGGGAACATAGTGAAGGCACATTGTCCACAATTATGTGCCTATTGTACTGCTGGACAGGGTGCCATGTCATCTGCAGCCCACTGCAATCTCACCATGCCTACTATCTGTCATCAATGTGCAGGGTACTAGCAACATAGTGGGATATTCTAGGCAAGTGTGTTTATGTATGACACATGGGTTCAGAACATATTCCGGGTAATAGTAGGGTTGCATACTTTGTTCACCAGGCTTTTTGCCAGATGTAGGGGTATGGCTTGCCAACACAGTCCCTTGGCTGATTGACATCTGTACTCCTCATGAAGTGGACATTGTGACATATGATACGGACTCCATATAGGAAAACTACAAAATCCGCTCCCCAACATGTCCAGTGGTTAGACACTCACAGCCACCTCCACACAGGCTCTGACTGTCAAACACACACACCTGCCATGTTTTGGAATAGAACCCCTGCCTAACTAGTTTATCACACTACAGCATTATACAGTTACAGCACATGCTACAGAGATTACTGGATTACAGCACTCCCAGAGGTGTATTACTAGGTGGGTGACATCAGCAGGATTGTCAAAGGTGTTTATGTGAATTGTAAAGTGTGTGCATACTCTAAAAAGCATTGTGTCTTTCTCAGGCAAACAGACACACACACACACACACACACACACACACACACACAGTTGGCCTGTCTTGGAATAGAATCCCTACCAAACCAGTTTATCACACTACAGCATTACGCAGTTACAGCATGTGATACAGAGATTACTGGGTTACAGAAGTCACAGAAGTCACAGAAGTGTATTTCTAGGTGGGTGACATCAGTAGGATTGCCAAAGGTGGTTATGTGAATTGTAAAGAGTGTGCATACTCTAAAAAGCATTGTTTCTTTCTCAGGCAGACAGACACATACACTTGGCCTGTCTTGGAATAGAACCCCTACCTAACTAAGTTATCACACTACAGCAATACGAAGTTACAGCATGCACTACAGAGAATACTGGGTTACAGTAGTCCCAGAGGTGTATTTCTAGGTGGGTGACATCAGCAGGATTGCCAAAGAAAGGCATTTCAAGTGTACTGCGAGTTGTACATGTCTGTTACCTGCGTGTACCCGCTGCTTACTGTCACTAAAACACATTTACACCCACTTACAACTGTCTTATTCAGTCCTAATTGACAGTATCAACAAGGCTTGGTCTTGAACTGTGGACCATGCACACTGAGGTCAATGGACGTACCACTAAGCCATCTGGGTTGTATACATGTTGGATGGTGTTTATAATGCACATCTTACTACAGGTATTCCATAGTACCGAAAACAAATGGGACAGTCACTTTGTGTACAGATGTACAGTACCCTTGAATGTACTGTACTCTGTGAAACAACAAAGACAAGTCTACATCTGTACAACTATTATAACTACATATATATATATATATATATATATATATATATATATATGCACCTACGGGATGTGTACACACATATATGTATATATGCATATACACAGACACAGCTATAGCCATATATATATATATATATATGTACATGTCTGAACACCCTTTGTGACACAGAAGAGTTCCAAAGAAACTGACGTGTACACAAAACAGAGGCATCTCTTGTGTTATAACATTTAAATCTTAATCAGTTCACCAGAGAAGGGATGGTTGCTGTGTATGTGGAGTTTGGGGTGGGGAATGATGGCTAATGTAATCTACCCCAGGGATTGTGGAGTTTAAGTGGGGGAATGACGGGTATGGACTTACACCCTGGTGACCACTTCTGTGTCACTGCTCGACAGTGGCACAGGAAAATAACATACCCAACTGTAGTCATGCTTGGCTGTGTATTCTTTACCATTCCTAACTATGTAATACTTTGTAGACACCAGTCACCACAGATGGCTACCATGGTGTGCTAAAACACATTACACATGTGTATGCCTGCCTACAGGGTAGTCACACACACAAACACGCACACACTTGCCAGTATTGTGCATACACGTCTTGCCTATGTAAAGGTAACTAGTGTAGTGGTATGCAGTTGGGGTATGTCATGTGCCACAGAACACATACAATTACACTTACTCTGATTCCACTTCTGAGCTGGGTGACATCACAGGACTGATTACTTGCAGTGGGGAGGGGGGAAGAGAGTTTAGCAGTTGACAAGGATAAAGGCCAGTGCAAAAGGCAGTATCTCTTTGGAATGCAGCAAAACCCGCTGCCATGACAGGATGCAGACACAAATACACACATAACCACACTCAGTCATTTGCTGACACACACACACTCAGGCATTTGTTGACACACCCACAAACACACTCAGCCATTTGCTGACACACACACTCAGGCATTTGCTGTCACAGACACAAACACACGCACACAGTTGCCAGTTGTAGGATCAGAACTCCTGCCTATCTACAGATTACTATTACAGTACTACACAGTTACAAGACATGCCACAGAGAGTACACATTTCAAGGCAGTCAGAATGCCCTTCTAAGATTGAGGACAACAACAGGGATACTGACAGTCATTAAGTACATAGCTGTAAACCTGTGTGTTTAAAGTAGGTGTCCATTACAACCTGTATGCACAAACAAGCCACATCATCTGCAGGTAGTACATAGGTAGGTCTGAGAGGTATAGTTGTAGCACAACAGGAACCTGAACTGGAGTATGCCTATCTGTGGAATGGACAACTACTATCACTATACAGGGTTACCAGTGGGCATGCTCATATACTTAGTAGCACAGGGCTGTTTGGGATGCACTATGACTACAGCTACACAAGGTTATACTAGGCATGCTCATACACTTAGTAACAAAGGGCTTCTTGGATGCACTGACTCAAATTACACAAGGTGGCAGTGGGTACGCTCATACACTTAGTAGCACAGGGCAGTTTGGGATGCACTCTGATTCTAACCACAGAAGGCCACAGTGTGCATGCTCATACACTTACATGTACAGAACACATTGTAATGGACTCCTACTGTAAACACACAGGTTTACAGCTATGTACATCTTACCCAGGGGAGGCCTGTGCTATTGGACTGCTGGACTGCAGCCCCCTCAGCTGTAAACAGCTGCAAAGAAAGTAAAAGAAATAAAAAAATTAAAATTCGCGCAGATAAAAAAAAATAAAAAATCACGGACTTTGGCGCATGCGCACTAGTCCAGACTGCTGCTGAGACAGTCTGGAGCATGTGCAGACTGCCTCAGCAGCAGTCCAGACTGGGAAACATGTCAGAGCAGGGATCCCAGAAGTCTATGCAGTTTTAACTGCATAGACTGTCGCTGGAAAAAGATCGGACTGCAATGTCGGCAGGCTGGAGTCTCGTCGGGGATCTCGCGTGGTGGATGTGCTCCAGGAGTCTCGTCAGGGGATCTTGCGTGGTGGTGTCACTATGGATTTAATGGCCCAAGGGATTTGGAGTTAATGGTGTCGCTATGGATTGGATCTCGTGGCCTGGATTTGAAGTCGCTATGGATGGGGATCTACTGAAGGGCTTGTGTGTCGCTCCAGGTAAGAGGGACAGCTATGGATGTAATGGTGTGTGTGTGTTGAAATTCACTGTACTTCCTTTTAACAAATGCCTTTTATTTGTTGAAGTTGTTAGATTCACATTTACGTGTCTTACACTTATGAGAGGGAGCTAAACTGGTATGTTCTCATGGTGACAGTCTACAGCAAAAATGACAGGTGCAAAACTGCATTGTTTTAAAAGACAATGAAACAGGTAAAAGGAAAAATTAATTTTACCCATTCTGAAAGAGGGACTGAGAAAGCTGAGTGTAGCTATGTCATTTTCTTCACTAGATGCTGTGAGGGGACTGGGGCAGATACCCTTTTATTTTGGGAGCAGTACCTTGCTTGCTGTTTGCCAGACAATGCCTTAATAAACTAGCATTTTAAACTCCAGCTACTCCTAAAATGTTTCAGAGGAGAACATTACAAGGCCTGCCTATGTTTATAGATGACATTTTAATATGAGAAATCATTAAGGATGAACATGGTGCATGTTGAAGTCCCTCACGTAAGCCTGAATTTGTAAGACTGAAATTAAATAAGTAGAATTCTTGGACAGAAGCAGCTTAGCTTTTTGAGATATTGAACTAATAAATCTAAGGCTAGGTCACACCCAAATGATGTGGAAACTATTACACAGCTCAATCAACCAGAGAATCTTCAAATGTTGAATGGAGTTATTGGCACGGTAAGATATTTTGAGAAATGCATCTGTTGTGCAATGGGACAGCCATTGTATGATCTGTTGAAGAATTGATTTAGGAGCATATTTAGCAGTGCTTGCTACATCTAAACACTTCAAGAAACTGTTAACTACACCAGTCTTTACTTAGTATGGCATTACCAAACAATTTCAGTCGATGTTAGCAGTTATGCAATATAGTGTAACTGTGTGTAGAAGAGGTGAAGCTAGTGGCATGACACTGCAGAAGATGAAGTGTAAAATGTATGCTAGACTAAAAAAGAATGTTTAAAGCTTGTTTGAAGTGTGTTTAAAGCTCTGAGAAGTTTAGAAAATTCTCTTTGAGATAGGGTGAACAACATACCTCTCAACTGCATGGATTTTCTTGGACTGTCAAGACTTTTGGTCCATATTTTGGTCTATTTCTCATAAAAGTGTGGTTTGTGGTAAATTATTGGCAAATCATGGAGGACTGAAGTCAGAAAATAATGGTAAACATTTGAGTTATAGACGTTATACCCTTCAGAAAATTCACATTAATGCAAAACATAATTTATTCAATCAACTTTCAAAGTTTGTAATAGCAATATTTAAAAACGTGTCCCTATTGTTGCCTTTGTCCTCTCATTATTTATGGCTTTGTCCAGATTTCTTGCTCTTATTTCCTTTAATGAACAGCAATTACTTAAATAATGCCCCATTTAGGTTGCCAGTGAATTAATGCTCCTTTACATTGTCAGCGAATTTTGATACAATTTATGATGTGCTTGAAGAATACAACCTCTGGTCTTCCCTAAAAAGAGGTCTTTGGCCTAATGGAACTACCCCAGTGAACCAAGCGTAAGAATAAATAAATAATGCCTAAATTGGTTAGCAGTATGTCTAATAGTCTTTTGCCGAGCAATACATCTCAGTCATAGAGTGCTTCAGCAGTTCCTAGTATTGCAGAAGGCCCAAAGCCTGCAAAGGGATTTAACCATTCTGGTAAAATCTTAGGTAAAAATTATACACATGGTAAATGCTTAAAGGATTTCTTTTATCAAAGAGGGGATGTTATATGCAGGCATATCCACAGTGATGTCCGTAGCTAGCAGTGAGAAAAAAGTACTTTTTCCCTGCTAGAGCAATCTAGTGTTTTGCTAGGAACTAAACAAGATGGGCACAGGCAAAAACCAAAATAGACTATAGTATGCTGATTCTAACCACAGAAGGCCACAGTGTGCATGCTCATACACTTACATGTACAGAACACATTGTAATGGACTCCTACTGTAAACACACAGGTTTACAGCTATGTACATCTTACCCAGGGGAGGCCTGTGCTATTGGACTGCTGGACTGCAGCCCCCTCAGCTGTAAACAGCTGCAAAGAAAGTAAAAGAAATAAAAAAATTAAAATTCGCGCAGATAAAAAAAAATAAAAAATCACGGACTTTGGCGCATGCGCACTAGTCCAGACTGCTGCTGAGACAGTCTGGAGCATGTGCAGACTGCCTCAGCAGCAGTCCAGACTGGGAAACATGTCAGAGCAGGGATCCCAGAAGTCTATGCAGTTTTAACTGCATAGACTGTCGCTGGAAAAAGATCGGACTGCAATGTCGGCAGGCTGGAGTCTCGTCGGGGATCTCGCGTGGTGGATGTGCTCCAGGAGTCTCGTCAGGGGATCTTGCGTGGTGGTGTCACTATGGATTTAATGGCCCAAGGGATTTGGAGTTAATGGTGTCGCTATGGATTGGATCTCGTGGCCTGGATTTGAAGTCGCTATGGATGGGGATCTACTGAAGGGCTTGTGTGTCGCTCCAGGTAAGAGGGACAGCTATGGATGTAATGGTGTGTGTGTGTTGAAATTCACTGTACTTCCTTTTAACAAATGCCTTTTATTTGTTGAAGTTGTTAGATTCACATTTACGTGTCTTACACTTATGAGAGGGAGCTAAACTGGTATGTTCTCATGGTGACAGTCTACAGCAAAAATGACAGGTGCAAAACTGCATTGTTTTAAAAAGACAATGAAACAGGTAAAAAGGAAAAATTAATTTTACCCATTCTGAAAGAGGGACTGAGAAAGCTGAGTGTAGCTATGTCATTTTCTTCACTAGATGCTGTGAGGGGACTGGGGCAGATACCCTTTTATTTTGGGAGCAGTACCTTGCTTGCTGTTTGCCAGACAATGCCTTAATAAACTAGCATTTTAAACTCCAGCTACTCCTAAAATGTTTCAGAGGAGAACATTACAAGGCCTGCCTATGTTTATAGATGACATTTTAATATGAGAAATCATTAAGGATGAACATGGTGCATGTTGAAGTCCCTCACGTAAGCCTGAATTTGTAAGACTGAAATTAAATAAGTAGAATTCTTGGACAGAAGCAGCTTAGCTTTTTGAGATATTGAACTAATAAATCTAAGGCTAGGTCACACCCAAATGATGTGGAAACTATTACACAGCTCAATCAACCAGAGAATCTTCAAATGTTGAATGGAGTTATTGGCACGGTAAGATATTTTGAGAAATGCATCTGTTGTGCAATGGGACAGCCATTGTATGATCTGTTGAAGAATTGATTTAGGAGCATATTTAGCAGTGCTTGCTACATCTAAACACTTCAAGAAACTGTTAACTACACCAGTCTTTACTTAGTATGGCATTACCAAACAATTTCAGTCGATGTTAGCAGTTATGCAATATAGTGTAACTGTGTGTAGAAGAGGTGAAGCTAGTGGCATGACACTGCAGAAGATGAAGTGTAAAATGTATGCTAGACTAAAAAAGAATGTTTAAAGCTTGTTTGAAGTGTGTTTAAAGCTCTGAGAAGTTTAGAAAATTCTCTTTGAGATAGGGTGAACAACATACCTCTCAACTGCATGGATTTTCTTGGACTGTCAAGACTTTTGGTCCATATTTTGGTCTATTTCTCATAAAAGTGTGGTTTGTGGTAAATTATTGGCAAATCATGGAGGACTGAAGTCAGAAAATAATGGTAAACATTTGAGTTATAGACGTTATACCCTTCAGAAAATTCACATTAATGCAAAACATAATTTATTCAATCAACTTTCAAAGTTTGTAATAGCAATATTTAAAAACGTGTCCCTATTGTTGCCTTTGTCCTCTCATTATTTATGGCTTTGTCCAGATTTCTTGCTCTTATTTCCTTTAATGAACAGCAATTACTTAAATAATGCCCCATTTAGGTTGCCAGTGAATTAATGCTCCTTTACATTGTCAGCGAATTTTGATACAATTTATGATGTGCTTGAAGAATACAACCTCTGGTCTTCCCTAAAAAGAGGTCTTTGGCCTAATGGAACTACCCCAGTGAACCAAGCGTAAGAATAAATAAATAATGCCTAAATTGGTTAGCAGTATGTCTAATAGTCTTTTGCCGAGCAATACATCTCAGTCATAGAGTGCTTCAGCAGTTCCTAGTATTGCAGAAGGCCCAAAGCCTGCAAAGGGATTTAACCATTCTGGTAAAATCTTAGGTAAAAATTATACACATGGTAAATGCTTAAAGGATTTCTTTTATCAAAGAGGGGATGTTATATGCAGGCATATCCACAGTGATGTCCGTAGCTAGCAGTGAGAAAAAAGTACTTTTTCCCTGCTAGAGCAATCTAGTGTTTTGCTAGGAACTAAACAAGATGGGCACAGGCAAAAACCAAAATAGACTATAGTATGCCATGTGGTGATATTCTGCAATAATTCTTTGGCTGCCTAGCAACACTGTGGCATAGACGGATAAAGACTTGACTACAGCCCAGGAAAGTAGAGTTTGATTAATTGCTCTCATGTTTGTGGTGCTGGCAGGGAAAGATGGGGTGCCCATCCTGAGAAGGAGAGCATGTACTTGGGATCACCTTGCCACTGATCCTTGCACAGAGTGGGGGTGCTTTTCTTAAGGGAGATCAGTTTAGGGCACTGTCTGAATTATTGTAGTTGCAGGATGAAATGCCAGCATGTTCTACTGTATGTTTATTCCTGGATATTAATGGGTGTGTGTTGGGGTGGTGGGCATTGGGGCACTGGCAGATGGATATTAATGGGTGTATGTCAAGGTGGGGGCATTGGGGCATTGGTAGAAATCACTCCTTGGCAACAATATGATGCTGCACCATGAGCCTCAATCTCTTCAATTGCCCAGAGCATGGGTCATGAGAATGTCTGGGGAGGTAAGGAGTGTCTGCTAAAGCAGACGGATGAGAAGAGACCCTGGTGGCAGTTGATGGTCAGTCATGAGTTCTTAGCTACTTGCTTGATATTACTAAATGATGTGAATTTCACCTTTTGTCTCCAGTGGCAAAAGTTCAGACAAGATGTGCAAGTCAGAAAGAAAGTTTATTACGTTACATTCATTTTCTGGAATGGGTTGGTAGGACTATTGCATACTAATAAAAATGCTAGAATTTAAAACAAAGACAACCTTTGTATAGAGAGAGGGCTAAATCAGAATCTTAGCTCTGGTCATGAGTCCACATTTCCTTAGTATCATTATATATCTAATATTTTGTGTGTGTGTGTGTGTGTGTGTGTGTGTGTGTGTGTGTGTGTGTGTGTGTGTGTGTGTGTGTGTGTGTGTGTATGCCCCAGTTGCTAACTGGTGGCTAGAACAAACTCATGGTGGTGTATACCTCAGGCTTGAACCCTGTACCTTGTATGCAGGTGTTAAGGACCTGAATTCCCTACCCACCACCATTTGTAAAAAAAAATAATTGCAGATTTTTGCCTCATATTTGATCTGATCTGTTCCTCATATCTTTGGTTTCTAAAGGTTGCTATGCGTGATATTTGATGGTGCAGTGGTAGCATCGTTGCTTCACAGCTACAGGTTCTCAGGTTTTATTCTTGGCTGGGGTGCCTTCTGTGTGGTGTCTGCATCTTCTCCCTGTGTTTGTGTGGGTTTGCTTTTGTGTCCTCCCATGTTACAAAGACATGTCTACATTATTTCTTCCTGGGCCTCTGCTGAAAATAGTTTTTTTGTTCCAAGTCAGACTGTCCTGATTAACAAATGTTAAATAAAATTGACAGGCATTTGAATTTCAGACTTCAGGTTTCTGAATGTTTAATTTTTTTACATATTTAATGGTGCAGTGGTAGCATTGTTGCCTCACAGCTATAGGTTTTCTGGTTTGATTCTTGGCTGGGGTGCCTTCTGTGTGGAGACTGCATCTCATCCCTGTGTTTGTGTGGATTTGCTCTGGTGTCCTGCCATTTTACAAAGACATGTGTCTGCAGTATTTCTCCCTGGGCCTCTGCTGAAAATTGTTTTTGTTCCGTCAGAAGTAAAATTGACAGGTATTTGAATTTCAGACTTCATATTCTTCAGAAAATACATGTAACACAACCTTTTATTACATAGTAGCACAACCTTTTATTCTAGCAATCTTCTAAGTTTATAAGATGAATATTTGAAATTTGTCCTTATTTTTGGGACTGTATTACCCCATTATTGGCTTTGTTCAGGTTTTTTGTGCTACGGTTGACAGCTATGGCAAGAACTGAATTCACTGAATATGTTTGAGGGCTGTATTCCCTCATTACTGGGTTTGTCCAGGTGTTTTGTGCTAAGAGGTTGACAGCTATGGTGAGAACTGAATTCATTAAATGATAGCCATTTAAGTTTCAGTCTTCCACTCTTTCACAAAGCAGCTGATGTGGCGTAGTGGTATGTTGCTTTGACTGTTTTGCACAGGGACCTTGGCATTAAAATGTATGGTGGTAACACAGCATTTTTCTGTCACAAAGCAGCTGATTTGGCATAGTGGTATGTTGCTCTGACTCTTTTGCACAGGGACCTTGGCAGTAAAATTTATGGTGGTAACACAGCATTTTATTCTAGCAACTTTCCAAGATTATACAAGCAATGTCTAGTGTGTCCCTGGTTTTGGACTTTTGACCCCCCCCCCCAATAAATGTGGCTTTTTCCAGATTTCTTGTGCTGCGAAGTTGAGATGCAGTTGAGTATTGAGTAGATTTTACAAGGAGCTGAGAGCTGCAGGGGAAGAGAAGTTTAGTGTTGGTTATGCTGAGTCAGCTTGCATTGTTAATAGCACAACAGGTTGTATACTAGCTTTTGATGCAGAAGGTTGTTGGTTCTACTCCCACAAAGGGTGAATGCTGCTGTACTGAAAAATTTAAAATACTAACTATGAGCCTGTTATCAGTTTGCCATCCATTTCCTATTGCAATATTAGTAGCTTATCATTTTTAATGTAATATAGGCAATTTATTCCTCAGGGGCATCAGACACTTTATTTTTCGATGAAACCATGAAATATAAAGGTGTTTACTAGCAGCAACCTCTTCATTAGTTACAGATTTATTTAATGTGGAATTATTTAGATTACTTTTTTACTTCTTCAGAGATTGTGTATATTTACTGATAATGGTGGACTGTAGAAGTTTGAGTAGACGTTTATGATGGAAATGTTCTGAACTGGGCAGTTTTGTCATTATGGCTGCATGCATTTTGTTTCATTGTTTACTGGAAAGATGTTCTGAATTGGGCACTTTTGTCATTATTGGTGCATGTGTTTTGTTTCATAGTTTACTGGAAAAATGTTCAAAACAATAGGAAGGTGTTTCAAAGAGCACATGTATGTTTCATATGCAAGGGGCCTATGATTTGAAAACAGCCCAGAATTAATCTTTATCTGCCACTGGTAAAATGTATTTTCTTTGAATGTGGGTTTCAATGCTGTTTCAATTAATTGGAGCTTCAAGGGCAGAGAAGTTTTAATGCTAAGTTTGTTTAGCAGATGTCTTAGTGTTTGTGCTGTAAAATGCAAAATAAAACTTTCAAATGAAGTCCAAATCATCATAGAAGTAAATCAGTATGCACATTAGTGTTTATGGTAAATGGAGTGAAATAGCCAAGTAATGGATCATTGGAATTCGACCATGATTTTGTGAGGGGGAAGGGCGGCAAACTTAAAGACAGCCCCAGCTGAACTATACCTCCCAACTGTCCAGATTTTCAAAGAATGAATAGATTTTTGCTTCTTATTTTTGGTTTGTTCCTCATAAAATTTGTGGTTTTCTGGCAAATCATTTAGGAATTAAGTCACTAAATAATGACACACTGAGTTTCAGACTTCATAACCTTCAGAAAAATGCATGCTGAAGTAAGACCTGTTGTTCTATCAACTGTCTCAGTTTATACAAGAACAATTTTTAGTACTGTTTATATGTTCACCCAATATATTTGGCCTTGTCCAGATTTATTGCATTAATAGCTTGAGAGGTACATGCAAATAAATTGCTTTATAGAATTAGGCATAGCCAAACCTCTCAACTGTCCCTGATTTTGGCTCAAAATGTTGCTCTTCCCCCTAATAATCCCTCCGCAAAATAGCAATTTTGGAAGAAAACATGGAGAATTTACAATTAAGAAATAGCTGTAATAATCAGAGTTATAGATTACTTTTATTTCAGAAATGCATGTAGATTCTTTATTTTGTCAGCTGCTCACGTTAGCAGTACTAATATTAAAGTGTCCCTTCTTTGACAGGTTCCCAGCTGTATTGTGTGGCTATTTTATATTTTTACATCACATTTTTGGTCCATTTTTCATAAAATTGTGTTTTTTTTTTTTTTTTGGCAAATTAGTGACAAATCATTAAAGATTGAAGTTAGAAAATAATGACAGACATTTGAGTTTCAGATTTCATACCATTCAAAAAATTCATACTAATGCAAGACCTATTCTATTATCTTTCTAAGTTTATAAGAGCAATATTTAAAAATTGTCCTTATTTTTGGGCCTTTGTCCCACTTTTTTGTATGGCTTTGTCCAGATTTCTTGCTCTGAGGTTGAGAGGTATGACAAATGTATCAGGGCCATCACAGTCAGCCAGAGACATTTCAAATTGTGATATACTTGTTGCACTCCACTCCCCCATGTAGTGACTCTGGATGTGTCGAAGCAAGGCAAGGAGTAGTTATGCAGTGTAAATGTGCAGAATATCCCCCCATCCAAGGTAGACACAAGTACTAGAGCGGCTTTTCATCTTTCCTTGATTTTTGCAGAATGGTCTGGTTTCTGTCATATTTTTGTACTGTTGATTTATGCTTATTGCTCAAAGTGCCTGTTGCCATGTGTTTAAGTAGCAATACTTTAATGACCATCAGGTAAGCTTGGCTGAGATCATGCAAGTAAGCTTTAATAAGCATACTGTTAAAGAATTGCCAACATTGAAAGCCTTTCTGTTGCTGCCATGTAGAGAATACTTAACTAGATAATGTATAAGCCTTGGGTATTGAAATGCATATGACAGTATTTGTAATAAAGGACAGGATTACATTATTTTAAGAAGCTCATTACACTTGGAGACTTCCAGTCATCTCTGCAGGCTTTACCCGTAAACTAAACAGAATGCCAATCGTGTGGTCCATAACCTGTACAGTAATCCTTTTAAGCAATGTATCTTGAGCTTATTTCTTGTTTGCTTTTCATTTTTTACTTTGATCATGTTTTCCTCATGAAACAAGTAGATAGTTGTCAGCTAGCAGGTCTTTTTTTGGATAAGAAACATTTTTACAAGTGGGGGCATCAGAGATTTCTACTTTCAGCATGTTACTTGGTACTTTAATAAAGCTGAATATAAATTATAATTAGAACTGCAGTGCAAGAAGTGGTTTGAGTTGAGTGCTGCTTGTTTTTCTTATATTTGATTTTGACTGGTATTCCATTAATGTATTTAAAAAGTAATTTATTTTTTCATGACTCACAACCTTTTTGTTTCCATCTAGATATTAAGTAAGCTGTCATGCAGCCAATGCATTGAAATATTTTTATTCTTCTACACTTCATTTTGTCTTGATTGGACTCTCATAATGACGATTTGGCACCCAGGGCAGTGTATTTAGTTAGTTTTTGTGGTTTTGAGCATAGCTCCTCCTCTTTCTAGTTGGCCACACCCCTTCCCATTGATCCCACCCATTCAGCTGTCTCCTGCAGCCCCCCTTTGATTTGAAGTCACCAGCCGCCACTGATCTTACCTGTTTGTATATATGCACATCATACTGGTTTACTACCAGATACCTGTATGTGGCCCATAAATTATATATCTGTGTCTGTGCTGTGTGATACACATGCATACATGTACATGAAGTACTGACATATATATGTTAAGTATACACAATCATGCATGTGTGGACGTGACAGACAATAGGTTAACTGGGACACACAGGCAGATGCTACCTACAGCATGTGTCACATACCTTGCTGCCCTGAAAGGCATACATTGATAGCAGGTTATGGACATTGGCATTATACGTGGAACAGTGGCATGTGCAAGCATAATTTGTGAGCCACATTGTGTAATGGTACTGAGGTGCAGGTGTCAATATGACCTCTCCCGGCTGTGTTAGTAGTTGTCATTATTAGCAGGACTGCTACCCTAAATATATCTCACATTGGTTGTATACACAATTTCTGCTGCTGTCCGTCACCTTACATGTGGCATTTGCTACCAAGCTCATTACTGCCACTCACAGTGATGTCATGGTACGAGTGGCAACTGCTAGACCAAAACAATGAGCCAATGTCCTGCTGTTATTATGAGGTTGTCCAGTGTCTGTCATTCCAGGCTATCATGACTGAATGACAAGCCTTCGACAAAGAGCACATGCATCCATGTTTCATGTGAGTGTGGATAATACCTAGGTCGCATTTACCCATATAGTCGCATTCCAAGGCAAATGTCCTACACACAGAAGTAACACACTGACACCTACAAGACAATTGCATTGGATGCTTATGCTAACCGGTGCTAGATGTGTGGCTTTAGTAATCCATTTGCTCAATGTAGAACCTACAATGGGGAATACTGACATCTGTGCAGTGAGGAACACCTGGCTGAAGGCTCTGTAGTGCACAATTGCATTACCACCATATAACTCAGATCCAGACATGTGGGCCATAACAGTGGTATGTACCATTCCAGGTGATGGTGTCCACATATTCATAAAGGCTACTCACATGTAAAGACCACTACTCAGACATAACTCATCACAGATGAGTCAGGTACAGGTGACAGTGGCAAACTATGCATTCTAGGTTGTATCCTCATATACATCCACCACCTTGTCCCCAGACTACCAACACACATCCATATGTGGTATGACATAGTATGGTAGACCACCAGATAACCTTCAATTGGTGGACTGTACATAGGTCTACATCAACTGTGCAAAGTATCCATGTACAGACCCAGCTGCATAATGTGTTATGCAATGCAATAATACCACTGTTTGTAACCAGCTCAGTTGTACACATACCAGGGTCCTTCGGATGTTGTCAGCATTAACACAGTCGACTGCTGCTGTACACCAGTAAACAACACCCTCATGGTTGGATATGACCTAACTGTACCTGCCCTGGTTATGTACATCCCACACTCATACAACATAAATGACATTACCATAGCTTTTGTTATCCTTTTTACATACAGGTGGCTACAGTCATTACACGCATGCACATGGCAGATAGCATGCTAACAGTACATAAGGTTTGATATCTATGTTAACAGAGGTAATATTCCCTATCTACTGGTCAGCCATGACATCTATCATATCATACAACAATCCATGTGGCATGTATGTCATTAGACATGTCCACCTAATGCAATGCCTACAAACATACCCAAATAACAGGATCATAGGACCTACACAAGACCTGTATTGACAGACTCGGGGAAATCTAGCTCTGCTCTGTATGTTCCTGAGTAGTCACAGGTGATATGTTCATGACATGTACAGCCATGTGTGGTCACAGCTCCTACATATATCCTATGTCAACAATTGCAAGTCATGCATGCTGTGTGCTATCTGGACATTAACCTTAGTACCACAAAAGCCAGTACGTGCTGGGGTGAGATGTTTACAAGCCACAGACCTCGCACATGCTTGAATGAGTGTACTGCCTAGCCTAACAGAGCACATTGCTGGCACTCTTCCAGTAAATATGAGGTGTGTGTGGCAAATATGATGTGCTCACCATTGACCATTATAGTGCCCTGGCGTCACCATGGTACTGTCAAGTAACAGTTTGTCGGAGCATGACATGGAATAATGCTGTGTGTGTCTTGCTGATATGTGTTGTTTTCATATATGTACACTTGGCTAGTCGGTGAAGGTGGTTGTGTCCTACCAGTACATGAATACAACATCCATTATGGTGTAATACTTGGCTATGTTTCACACATGACATGAGGAAGGTGTAGAATGTATCTTCTTGACCTGCTAGTGCACTTGCTGATGTAGACCGCATATGTGTACATGCATTGATGTTTGTGTAGATTCCATGTGTGTGCAGTGTCTGATGTTTGAAGGTGACTGTTGTCTTAGTACATCATGCTGTTGCAATACAGCCTCAGCATTGCCAACTGTATATGGTGATATGCTCTAAGTACAGTAAGCTGTACATGAGGTATGGACAGATGTTTGGACATGACTACTAAGTGGTGAGGCTACTTTGCAGATGAATGATTACTGAGGACAGCTCACTGGTGTGTTACAACCAT
The DNA here is from genome assembly GCF_019279795.1 of Protopterus annectens. Lineage (NCBI taxonomy): Eukaryota > Metazoa > Chordata > Ceratodontiformes > Protopteridae > Protopterus > Protopterus annectens. Next base: position 611,782,412 of record NC_056732.1, on the reverse strand, counting down.
TCCTACAATAACCTGTGTAACTGCTAAGGTCTGGTTTTGATAACTGAAGTGGAATACAGACAATGTAGAATGCAGTAAGGGTGACACTGAAGGCAAACCTCTTGACACCTGTAACAGTAATACCTCCCCTGTGCATATATTGTGCATATATCAGCACAGTTGGCAAAGGAAAGAGTCAGTAAGCCTTGTAGCGAATGCAATAGTGCTGTACTTCTGTAATACCTATCATGAGATAGACAGGTGTTTGATTCACAGTACTGGCACGTGTGGGTGTATGTGTGTCCATATATGTCATGTATGGTTGGGAATACATCCCACATGTTTTTACTCTCCTGAACACTGTTGTTGACATCAGTACAGAGTGAAGTGTAGAAAGAAAGGCATAGGCAGGTGGTTGAACCTCACACATGTCAAGTGTCTGTATGTGTGTAACATAGGTGTATATCTTTGTGAATGCCACAGTGTGTTTGTGTGTGTGTGTGTGTGTGTGTGTGTGTGTGTGTGTGTGTGTGTGTGTGTGTGTGTGTGTGTATGGCTGTCCTTGTGCATGGCTGTCTGGTCCCTGGAGTATTTTACCATAGTGAAATGTTAATGCCCCCTCCCCTATCCACTCAATGCAATCTAGTATCCCTGTTGATATCATCAATCTTAGATGGTCATTCTAACAGCCTGTTAACATGTACACCTTGGGGTGTGACTTGTTGTTACATAGCCTACTGATGATCCCCCCTCCCCACATAAACTCACTGTACTGTAGTATCCCTGTCAAGTCCTCGATCTTAGGCCATTCCAACTACTTGTACATGTGTAATCTCTATGGTGCGTATTATAATTGTGTAGTACTATAATTATGATACGCACATAGGCAGGGTTTCTCATCCGAACACTGGCAACTGTGTGTGACAGAGTGTGTGTTACTGTGTTTGTCAATCCCTGAGTATGTGGGTGTGTCTGTGTTTGCATGCTGTCATGGCAGTGGGTATTACTGCTTCCCAATGGGAAGCCTCTATTTCCACTGGCATTTACCCTTGTCATCCACTATACCACTCTTTTCCCTCCTCCCTGCTCCAGGTAATTATACCTGTGATGTCACCCACTATGGATGTGATGGCTCTGAACACAGTAGCTTACTACACAGCTATCATGCTCTTGGATCATTAGAACAGTAAACATAATTGAAACATGAGAGATTATAACCGTGATGTGGAAGCTACAAAGTACATGCAGTTATTGTCATACAGACCTGTGAGTAGTCAACATGTACATATGGGACAGTAACCGCAAACACCGACATCCCCGGCACATGCAACTACACCTGAAAAAGGAAGGCAGAACATCAATATCAACATGCTGTTAGTGTACAAAATGCATTCTAAAACTGTAATACATGGTATGTCTGCTGCCTGTCAACACTACTCAACAATATTAATCTACAATTGTCTACCTAGTATGTTCACCCTGTGCATCAGACCATATGAGCATGTCCATGCGCCGATGGTGTGGATGACAGGGATGTGGCACAGGCATCATTATATGCACAGGGTGATAATGTTTGCCAGAAGCCTAGGCTGCGCCATTGGATAACATCATGTGTGTGTGTTAGGGCCTGTGATATCATTGGGCGTGTGTGGATGTTATGTGTGTGTGTGTTGAGGTGCCCTACATTTGTTTCCGGTGTGTGTGTGTATGCATGCAGACAGGTCTGGCATGTGGCTGGCCTACCCAGGGGTATTATTGACAGCTGCATACTGTACAAGGCAGGTTTCACAGTTCACGGTGTCCGGCCACTGCCACATGACCTGCACCTGCCAGGGGTTGCACGGGCAGTACCAGGCAGAGGTCCAGATTGGGTACTGTCTGATGACACATGTCCACTGGAATTGTGTCCCTGTTGGGACCATCCAGGACCACGTGCACATGGCCAGCTGTGTCCTGGTGTGGAATGCACAGCACCAGCTGCACTGCTGCTGCTACCGCCACTATGGGAGTGGGTATTTGCAGTAGAATGTTCACGTAGACCTCCAACAGGTGATGTAGCTGACCTACGTCCACGTGCCCAACACCTCACTCCCACTAGATGTTCCAGCACAGACATTCCATGCTCGAGGATTGACATGCCACGGTCAAGGACTCCCACCATGTCACCCAATCATCTATCCAAAACTTCTGCAAGATCATGGTGAGCATTTGCAATTGCCTGGATGTTGTCATTTAATGAATGGACAGCAGCCCTCTGAAGCCTCAGACCTTCTCTGTTGTGCTGTTTAGCACATGCCTGTGCCTCCATTATAGCCCAAAACATGCGTCTGGTGACTCCAGCTAATGTGCTTTGTCTTGCAGGGGCATGTTGGCCAGTGGTCCTCCTACGAGCAGCGCTGGGCACATGCCTGTGTGGGACATCACCAGTCAGTTGAGTCGGATCATGGTGTGCAAGCACACCTTCCATAGTCTCCACATGTCCTTGTTCCATGCTACCACCCACCAACTGTCCGTCCTCTATGGCCAGTGGTGATGGAGTATGTGTAGGCAGGGGAACTGTGTGTAAGGATGAGGAGGATACAAGTGGAATGGCAACCAATGGCACAGATTCAGCCCCTGACAACCCTGTCTGTGCCTCAATCATACTATCATCATCACTGCTAGAGTCTGTGGGGACACCAACATCAGGTGGACCACAGGAGGGCAATGCACCTACATCAACACCTGCCAGGGGAAGACAAGAACTGTACATTACAAGTTATACCAGACACACACACAGACACATGCTACGTGCAGGTGATATGGCAGATGGCATTCTGCTTAGACAATTATAGTGGTAGTTATCATATATCCCTGAGTTGCACACAACAGCATGCATGTGTTATAGCAGACGGCATGCACCTTACACAATTATAGTGGTGCTTAACATACATACCTGTATTGCACCATTTGTGTTAGTAGCCTATGCCCCATACCTGCAACACAATGCATGCACTTTGCACCATTGCACCGCACTGCCATGGTGTGTGCAACATACGCCACATGTTAAAAGACCATCGCTGACCTTTGTACATCTGCCATTGATGCTTTGTGTTGGCCACCACCCCTATGTGTGAGGACATGAGCAGAAGGGTATGTCGACTGAATACTATGCTTGCCTGAGCCCTAGCTTGCATATCTCCCCCAAAGCAGTGCATGTCTGTTCAACATTATTCTGCCTACCCCTGAGCTGAGTCTACAGACATTATGCATGTGGCTGTTCACACATGTTTTACATGGCTGTCCCTACTTTGCAGTGGTGCCACAGACCAGCACAGGTTTACAGTACACCGGCCTGATGTGTGGCGTATGACCTTGCCCATCACATGTAGTATGACATGTCTTCTGTTGACGTGTTGAATGACATGCATACATGCATAACACAATGGTGTCCTTTCCAATCTACAGTACGGTAATGGTGTCCCAATGCAGGGATGTGTTATACTAACATGGGCCTTCAGCTGATGCAATTTGTCTGTCCGCCCTACAAATATGCAGTGACATACTGCACATTGAGCTGATGTGCATAGCCATTGGAGGGCATTATGTGGCTTCACAATTGCTATACAGTGTGAGTTACTGACACAGTTCATAGCCATGAATATGTTCACATACAATACATATCTAATGTCGAATGTGACCCATGTCACTGAGGTGTATATACACTAAACCCTAATGTGGAATGTGTGACACAGGTCACAGAAGGGTATAAGGATGACACCCCTGCACATCTGCAACCATATTACTGATGCCTGGCAACTATGCCCACACATGTACTCTATGTCCCACATGACATCTGTGTACCTCACACACATGAGGAGCAGGCATGACAGTGATGCCTGACACCAGCAAGGTGAATGTACTGTATCTGTGGCCTGATGTGGTTGTATGTGTATGTTGTGCAACACATGTATGTATCTGGATACTGTATAGATGAATGCTTTCACATCGTGACACACTCAAGATGTTCAAGACATGTTATGTGGTGGTTTCATGTTATGCCTACACAAGCTGTGCACAGGCCTGTATGATGTTTAGTGTTTCACATCTGCAATATCACCATTACACAAAGGCCATAGTTGCATTGTGTCGAGCCAGTGTACAACAGGGTGTACACACATGTAACTCACTTCTACTGTGTGTGTTGCTTCATGTCTCTGGCCATCCTCCATGGCCATGTGTACACATGTTCTGTCCAATGGTTGTGATGGCCATCTATTTCACATGTCAGTGTTATCCCATATGACATACACCCATAGATGTCATATGCTTCACTGAGGACATGGTTATGTAAAGGGTGGTATGTATGGGATGTGAGACATCATGTTTTGCAGGATAGTTGAGCAGTGTTGCAGACAGCCTACTGCATGTCATGGACATGTCAGATAGCACATGACATTGTGTGACATTCATAGCAAGGGTATAATCCACAAGGGTGTACCCTGGGACCGGTCATACTCCAGCTCCAACACATTTAGAGTGTGTGCACACATATTGTCTCTGTACAGTACTGTTTGTATTCCCAACATGTGTAATGCTGATATGTAGTACCTCTCCCTACAGTGAACACACCTCCACCATTGTATTCACAGTTGTCCACACATCTGGTAATGAGAGTTTGGAAGGTTTAGTGTAGGTGTTTCATATAGTCTTCAATTGTTTCACATGGGTAACCACTGTGATGCATTGCAGGTCTGACCAGTGTCTATTAACAGGACCACCATACATTATTTGTACGTCTGTTATGGCAGACAGCATGCAATTAATATGATCTGTGCATTATCAAGCCTTGGTAAATAATAACAATCTCACCTGACACAGGCTGCTGTCACTGCAAAATGCCAGAGGTACCTAAACAGGAGTGTCACAGCAGAAAGATCATTATCAACACCTGTGTGATAGCTACAGGGTGCAATGTCCATGTTAGCACATAAGCCAGTACAATACTCTATACTATGATGTATGCACATCTGTGCATACATAGAGTAGCAAACTATAGTATGTGGCATGTGTGCATACATGCCTTGCATATGATGTTACATTACATATTGTACAGTAACACGTAACTATGTGAAATATAGTTGTGTAATATGTGCAGTATTGACTTACCAGGCAACTCCAGGCTCGGTGGTTGAGAGACACCCACCTCCACAATACCAGCTAAAGCTTGTGGATGGAGGTCTGCAGGTGTCCCCAGGTTGGCCAGTAGCTTCTCGGTACATGTGAGTGGGGGCTGGGTGAGTGCCCCCCCCCAACCTGTTGCACCTTGTTCCCTGGCGATTGCATTAGCATGCTGTTTCACCCATCTTATGAGGTCAGTGCAGTGTTGGCGCACCTGCTGATAGGTGCAATTGTGACCACCAATATCATTTACCCTCCTGTGGAGTTCCTCCCACAGGGCATCCTGCAGCTGTGCATCCTATGGCACATGGCTGAAGAGTGTTGTATGGTTGTCGAGGAGGTATGGGATGAGGACCTCATCCTCCAAGCGGTTGTACGCTGGCAGCCTGCTATGTGACATACCTGGAAAACATAATGATAGAGACAGGTCACAGTAACACACAGAGAAGTACAGAAGTACAGCTGAACATACATGTGTATCAAATTTATTAAGATTACAAATAAGTCTTTGCAAATGTACATGGCACTAACATCACTGACATGTTTAAGTCACACACATTTGACACTTACTGGTGATATGATGTTATTGCCATATATGTGTATGTCATGTGATGACATTGCTCATACTCCATGTGGATGTTGTCTTGACGTGGGCATGTCTGTTTGCTTGTACTGGTGTCTTTACCTATCAGCACATGCCTGGATGTGCTCACATTAATGCAATCAACCTTAACTCTGAGTATATGTCACATATACAGTCATACATAGCCATTAGGGATATGCCCTGTGACCCTGCAGACTTGCAAGCATGTATGTGTTTTGCCATATACATCTACATGGCACTGTACAGCTGTGTAGCATCCTCCCATGTATTGCCTGTGTTGCACTGATGGGACAATAGCTAGCCTGATGGTATTTGCAGGGTTGGATATCAACTATAGCATATATGGTCATAGTGAACTAGTAGGCTATATGCCCTGGGCCATTTATGAGCCTAGGCAGACAGGTTATTTAGCCATAGGCAACAGACAGGTAAGTTTCAGTGGCCAGTTCAAGCAGTGCCACAGAACTGATCCACAGGGTTACTAATATATTTAGCATGCGATCATCACACCATGTCACGGAGAGGGGCGATGTGCAGCTTCGCTGGACAGGGATGCATAGTATGGCAAGAGTATGTTAAGTGTATGGGACAGAGATCTGTCAGGCATGTTGTGATCCTTGTACTAGAAAGGTGGCTGTCCATGAAGTATGTGTTTATTTGGGATCAGGATGTGTTAAGTGTAGCATGTCTAACATCTCTGGGTTGGACATGGCTTTATTCAGGGTAGGCTGCATGCTACATAGTGGAGCTAGGGATTGGGAAGGGCAGTGTAGGCCATCTACACATGGGCAATAACCATTAAAGGAAATATGTGATCTATTATGGGTCACATGAGTGTTGAGTATGGCTGAACAATTATCTCTACATTCATGTATGGCACCCTGTCATGATTAGGGGTGCCACATACGACTACCTGACTGGTGTGGTGAAGTAACCATCAAAGGAAAGACTACTGTCCAGCTGCATCCCATACACACACAGCTGCCGTTATGTTGACCGCTGCCTAGGTGGTAGTTCATGTTTGCAGGGTTTTTAACATAGGGGGTGACAATGCAATACTTAGCTGTCAGATTGTGGCCATACGTCACACACCACACATCTGACACACAAAGGCCCTTCTGTATGTTGAATGCAGCACACATTGAGTCAACTATTTCTCCTAATTCATAGTCATTTACAAATATCAATAGGCAGATGCCTTCTGTGTTAGTCTGTTTGGTATAGATAACAAAGAGGGGGAGTACCAGGAATGAACCCTGTATTACTGTGGCTGGCACTGGTTTGATGTGCCTGTATTAGTCAGATACCTTCTGTAGTGTTGGTTCTGCCAGCAGTCCAGTTGCCAACCACTCCTGTGACATAGGAATATACACCTGGTTTACTGAGTGTAGCTGGAACACAGTATGGGTGATGGTGTCCTACGACCTGGCAAGGTCATGATATGCAGTGTGAATCAACCCTACTGTCATCTACATCTGTACTGAGCACATCAAATATGTTGATCACGGTTCATGGCCTTACAGACCAGACTCAGCAGGGTAGTTGTGCAATATTTCCCATTATCAATGGTGTCTATCCCTTTGTGGGGTGTGACAACTGTTGCTGTGCACCATTCAGTGTGTACACAGCCTAACATGAAGCTATGATTGAACATGATGTGCATGTGGATAGCTGATTGTTCTTACATTTCTGTAAGATACACCCTGGGATGTTGACAGGTCCCATGAAAGCTGTATGTATATCTTTAGAGAGTGCAGCTTGTACCCGCATAGTTGTTATGTAGTGTACATGGATATATAACTAAGTGTACCTATTAGGGGGGTGTGAGTGGGTTAGGTTCTCCAAGACTCTATCTGGATGAACAGGTGCTATTTCTGTAGGTGCAGTACTTCCCATGCCATAGTGCTTTGCAGCACGGCAGGTCTTGTCATTGCCATTACAATTAATGACACAGCTATAGAATGCTTTGTGCTTGGCCTCATAATATGTGGCTGATTAGTTTCACAGTAGCTTTGTGTGGTTTTATATGGTGCATCTGCAACTTACTGAGGCTGACCAGGGATCACCTACACTCATGTGTGTTCACTCTTGCAACAGTTACTACCTTCTGTGGTACAGTTTAAAGCATGGTACCACCAGTTTGCCTTTTTGTTTGTGTTTGGTTGAATCTTGGTTCTGTTTCAATGGCACAATCACTGCACGTATGTGACTGCTTAAGGTTCATTTGTTTAGGATTCAGCATTTGCACATGCATTGTCTATCTGCATGGGTGCCATGACAGTCACCACTTTGCTCTTAAGAAACATAACATTGGCATTTGAGACTGACTATGTGTAGCATACTGTTAGCCCTGTTTGTGTGACTACTGTGATCCAGGTCATTGGGGTTGATGGAATCCAACATGAATTGAGCACAGGTGTTGGTACATGAGGAGTCTTCCCAGTTAATAATGGAATAGTTAAGAGTAGCCATTATTATGGTTTTCTGTCTCAGACCTAATCTTCCCCATTACAGCACATTATGACAGTTGGGAAATCCGCGGCATGGTGGGTGATCTGTTGCAAGGTGCATTTTGAATTCCACTTTGGCACAAAAGTAGTTGCTCAGCATAATGCATCTGAAGTTATGCAAGTACAGCTAACGTGGGGGTGTACATATCCTTTAGGATATGTGTTCCAATAAAGGATAATGGACAAGAGGTGAGGTATGTGTTATAACATGGTCATGCAGGTGTGCTCTCCGGAGCATTGAAACATGTCTCAGTCACTGTACAGATATGTTCTCCATGTTAGGGATTGACATATGTGTGTCCATATAGTGTTTCTGACATGTATCATTGTGTAGCGAGACCTGCAGTTTATTGCCTGGCTGTCCCTGTAACAGCAGTGGACTTTCACTTGAACTGTGCATGATGAAGGCACTATAGGGAAAGCATGAGCCCTAGGCAGTATCCAGATTCCCAGGGGTGACAGGTGCAGGCCCTGTCTGGCAAAGCATCATGGTCTGTCAACCATGTTATCCCAGGCAGACAGATATTGGATACCCTTTGACTTGCACCACTACATTAGACAATTGTGGAATACAATCCTTTTGTCCCTGTACTACAGTATCATTCTGGCCAATGGCAGAATGCTACCCAGGCCTTGCGACATACCTGCATGGGCTACAAGACCTGACAGTTCCTGCATGTGTTTCCATGCAGTCCAGGCTACTGCATCACAGGTCCTGCACAACAACATGGAATATGCCAGAGCCATGTGTATAGTTCAAAAGGTGGTCTGAGTGTATGGGTATGTAACTAATCATGGCAGACAGGCAGCTGACAGTATGTATGCCCTCATACAGGTTGGTGTGTAACATGGTGCTAGAGTTTTCATTTACAAATGAGTACTGTTGGGTATGTTTCTGGCCACTTGTTCTGAGGTGTGGCACAAGTATGCAAACTATGTCATACAGTTTGTGTATTTCATTGTCTGTCTCTCCCAGCTTGGGAGGTCACTTGTTTGGCCAGATACTTAGAAGCGTCTGTGAATGTGTGTGATTTCTGGTAGTCTGTGTGGGTCTCCTTACTGTGTTCTGGTAAGGGTATGTGTTGGTTGTGATGATGAGATGCATGTGTTAACCTACACCTCATGACTGTCCAGTCCAGTCATGGCTGTAGACTGGGTTCCTTCCAGCTTACCCCTGTAGCTGCATCCCAAACAATGTGTGGAGTGTGGTGTTAGGTGGGTTTGGCAGTGTACATGGCATAGAGATTACATTCCCCCAGGATGGCCACATACACAAAGCTGACATTAGTAAACTCCAGTAGCTGACTAGTGGACATGCCTGTATGAGCATTCAGTACTACAAGTACCAAGTACTGTATTTAATTTACTTATTGCTTATGAAGATGTTTTAGATAGTGATGCTCACATGTAAATATTTGTGTTATGGACGTGACAACACTGGCTATTACGGAAACATTGTAGCTACCTTTAGCAGCAATCCCCCTCTGAGGAGCACATCACATCCTGTTAGTTGATTACAGATGATGCAAGTGTCTACAGGTCTGTTTCCTTCTCTGGGTATATACTCACATATCCACCAGGACCATGAGCTCTGTTGGGCACAGACACCCACTCTCCAAACAGAGTCATGTATCAATAGACTCTGATGCCACTATCAACATGATCAAGATATAATCAGATAGTGTAAGCCATCACCTATGAAGTGGCTATTACACATGGGCAGCAGTCTCCTACATCTTACACTCCTACTGCAGATGTTACATTGGAGTCAAAGAAGATATGCAACCTGTTTCATTACCATTACTGTGCACTACCTTACATACAGTACGTGCAAGCAGCTGTTAGGTTGGCAATGAGAGGTTAGGCTACACAAACCTGGTAGTTCAACCAGTGTGTCTCTACTCTCAATATCCACTCTATGTAGGTGTGCACATAGCCATTTGGCCCAGCCCTGTAACAAGGGTTACTACACATTTGCATAACATGTACACATGCACAGCTGTTATTGCTTGCAAATGATACTAAAGAGGTCCAGCCCTGTAACAAGGGTCACTACACATTTGCATAACATGTACACATGCACAGCTGTTATTGCTTGCAAACGATACTAAAGAGGTGGATATTACATGTGTTATGTGCATGGATAGTTACCTAGCTCTTCCAATTATCTTTGCTATCATGCTGCCAAACTGTCAGATGAATACAAATGATATGTATCCTGTTACTGAGTATTGTAATTGCCAATAGACATAACTACTGTTTGCATAACATAACAGAACTGCTATGTAGAATGGAATACAGATCTGCCTAAAATACTGTACATTACACAATTATTGAAACAATATACCGCAATGCAAACCATATTTGCACAGTAAGCTTACCTTTGACATGTTCATCTTACTTATACACCCATACATATGTCGACTGTTACAATATATCGACATATACTATCCCCTGTTATAGCACATACTTGTTGGACCAGTCCTGACACTGACAGTGGCTGGAAGCAAATTGGTGAGTTCCAAGCCCATATCATCCCTTGTGGTTTATGAGGAGTTTGCCTTGTGACCTACAGCAGTACACACATAGAATACTACAAGCATTACTACTGCTCAACAATGCATCGCTACAAGATAGCTATTTCCACTATATGCATTGATTACACTGTAATTCTTACAGAACAGGTACTACATACACAGACATGCTACATGTTATACATACCTTCTTAGTAATTGGAGGTGTTATTGACTAGTATAATACTCGTTTTCGGTTCGTCTTTCAGTGTTTTGTACTGTCCTACAGGTAGATACAGATGGTTTGAATGTGTGACAAGGCAACCTTTTATAGTTACAGATCAGTAACATGTGCTATTCCGATAACCAATTGGTGTTCCTAAGTAGCACATGCACATTAGCTGCGCTGCTACTGCCTTAGCCAATACCATGGCAACAGTGGAGTATAATCGAGTACACCACTTGGGAGTTGTCCCTTTGCCTTACTTGTGAGGAAGACAGCCTGGAAGTGTTGTTTGGAATCTATTGCAACAGCTGTATGGAGATGAACAGTAATATATTGTGTGTAATGCCTAGAGGATTTGGTCTAAATGTGAGTACTGCTGTTATATTTCTGAACATTGCTACTTGTGCAGGGTTTGTCTGTACCTAATACTTCTGCATATGTTTCAGTCAAGCCAGGTTGTTTAACCAGCTCAAGACTGCATAGCTATGCATATAATGTTAGGGGGTTTACAGTGTGCTTACCAGACATATTTAGTTTGGTGTTACTGTGTATCATACTGTGCTGATAATCAGTACTCAGTAACACTTCCAGGTGTACGAACCATTCAACCCTCTGAAACAGGATTAGTTCATACAAACCCTGTAACATCAGCAGCTGTTCAACTGTATAACAGCAACTATTTCACATAGGGCCATGTTAGTGTGTCTGTGTCCAGCTATGTTAAGGTTTTGCCATATGTTGTACAGTAGTTGAATAATTGGTTATGGTATGACAGTATGTATTGGTGTAATTATTTTGGTTGTGGGGTAGATGGTGGGTGTACATAGCACATGCAGGTGTGTAGGAACCCCTTTTATACAATGTCTATATGTGTGTGGGTGTTCTTTCCCTATGTGAACACCTATCCCTTAGTGGACTAATACTATGGTAATTGCAGACTGATTCATTAAGGCCTTTGAATCCTTTTGGCAATACATCGGAATGTAATAAAGTTTTGCAAAATAAAAGCTGTCTGTATATGTCTGTCATGGATATTTGCAGTCATTGCAGTTGTATTGGTGACTGTGTCCATAGAACATATTTGTAATAGTGTATTGGCATATACTCTTCATATGTTATGTTCATATTGTTTGGGGGGGTGGAATGTGTGATTGCTATAGTCCATGTCATACTCAGATAGGAACACTTTGGATGCCGTCCACACACATGTATGTGTGTGTATATATATATATATATATATATATATATATATATATATATATATATATATATATATATATATACATATACATATATATATATATATACATATATATGTGTGTGTGTGTGTGTGTGTGTGTGTGTGTATATGTATATAGATATATATATATATTATTGCATACGTTTATCTATACCTCCATAGATGTGTAGATGTTTTTAACCTATCTATATATCTACATATATATCTAGATCTGTATATATCGACATGTCTCTATGTCTCTCTCTCTCTATATATATATATCTATATATATATATATATATATATCTATATCTATATATATATATATATATATATATATATATATATATATATATATATATATATATATATATATATATATATATTTATATATATATATATATATATATATATATATATATATATATATATATATATATATGAGCATACACCTTTCATTGGGTGCATGGCAGGTTGTCCTATTTCAACACATTCCTCCCTTTTGTGTTTTAACCTGTCTGCATAAACAACTGGGATAGGTACAACTCAGGCAGCTTAGTGTTAGATTACTCTGAGGATGGAGTACATGGTTGCAGGTTCTAATCCTGGAAGGTGTTATTATTTTACCTCTCAGAGTAGGCACTGGTAGAGAAAGTGTGAATAACGCACATTTAAGCGGTTGTAAGCAGGTTTGCCCGTGGTCTGCACGACGTTAAGAAAAGGTTAAACCTGTAAAGTGCTTCTCCGTTTACCGTGTTTCAGTGCCTTTTACTGTCACGCAAACCAGTGGAATCCCGCTTGACTGCTTAAGAGTGCTTTAATCCATCTGCATCCAACAGCCCTTATTCTGGCCCTCAAAATAACTTACCAGCCCTTAAACCCGGGACCATGAACACCACAGTCACTGCCTTTCCCTCTAAGGCATCTGAGATATGTACAAATGTTATGGTATTTAGAATATATATTTTACTACAGGCATTCCTCACTACTGAAAACAAATGTGACAGTCAGCTGGTGTACATATGTCTGCTACATGTTAATGTTCATATGTTTGTGAAATTAGGTGTTGCAATGTGACATGACAGGGTATATTATGAATGAAAATGGTTCTTGTTTTGTGTCCTTTTTATTTTGTCCCCATACTCCATGTATACCCCTCCAGTTCACTTATTGAACATCCGACCCAGGCCCTCCTTGATGCACGATTTCATTACCCATCATTCCTCCCCCACCCCAATCTTCACATACACAACAACCATCCCTTCTATGGCTTCTGTGTCACAAAGTGTGTTTATAGATGTTTATATATATGGCTATTGATGTAACTGTATAATATATATATATATATATATATATATATATATATATATATATATATATATATATATATGAACTTGGGCTTCAGGCCAGTTATTTTACATTAAAAGGGTTCGTGGTCTGCACTCTTGTGGGAGGAGAGGCTGGACTCTGCCCTTCTGAGCTGGGAATTTCTGGTTAAAGGCTTATAGTGCCTGCATATTTGAACTGCTTCTAACTGAAATTGGTACACCTTATTTGCTGTAGCATAGACTAGATCCAGGCCTGCTGAATCTAGCTTTGTTTGTATAACTTGAGCACTAATCCAGGCATTCTTTAAAGTATTCAATTGTATTTATTACTGCTTGGTAGTAACTTGATTAAAGTGTAGCTATCATTCTAAGTCTTTTGGATTAAGCACTTGGGCTTCAGACCAGTTGTTTTACATTAGGAAGGTTTGTGGCCTGCACTGTGGTGGCAGGACAGATAGCTTACATCCTTTTAAGTTGTGAACTGCTGATTGAGGGCTCAGTGTCTGTTATTCTAAAAGTGTATTAGTTCGGGTTTAAGCACTTGGGCTTCAGGCCAGTTATTTTACATTAAGAAGGTTCGTGGTCTGCACTCTTGTGGGAGGAGAGGCTGGACTCTGCCCTTCTGACCTGGGAATTTCTGGTTAAAGGCGTATAGTGCCTGCATATTTGAACTGTTTCTTACTGAAATTGGTACACCTTGTTTGCTGTAGCATAGACTAGATCCAGGCCTGCTGAATCTAGCTTTATTTGTATGCTGCTTATTTGTTTGCTTTTTATTTCCCTGAAATGCTAATTCCACCTAAAACATGGCTTTTCAGCACTTCTGTGGATCCCTAGTGATATCTGCATTGCTTACTGTACTTATTTCCTTGTTTCACTTGAAAGAAAGTTACTGTTTGTCATTTTTGCATTTAAGTTACCTGAAACACATTGCATTTAAGTTACCTGGCACTTGCTCACTAAAGCAATTATATAAGTCAGCACTAAAATATTGAAAGCACTACACCCTCACAAACTCCCCTTGAGTACCTCGTTCCCCATTGGCCCTTTTTTTCAATTATAAAGGAATTCCCAATACTATTCTAGCATGTCCAAAGGTCAGTTGTCAATCTCCTCTCGGTCCAGCTGGTGAATCTCGGAATCTTGAGGCAATGTTACAACTGCCTCATGTACACAGACAACCCTCTCCTCCTCCCAACAAATTCCAACACATGTGAGAGATGCAACTATATAGCCATACTGGAGGCTAAGCTCTCTCAACTCAGTACTGGCGAAACCAGTCAGGAGGAGAAGGAAACCACACTCACTACAATTCCAATCTCACATAGACATACCACGACAGCAAACCAAACACATAAACACACAAAAACATACTCGGAGGCTCTAAATAAAAATTTGCCTAAGCAGCAGAGACCTCCAAAGCAGACACCCAAGCAACCGCTACCCCAAAACAAAACTCGTGCAACACATAGCTCACAAAGCCAGTGTGCTGAACAGTCACAGCCCTTAAGGCTAAACAACACACCTGATACACTTGTAATGGGTGACTCTATCATCAGGCACACTGACGTCCTGCTCACCAGGCTGAACAAGGAGAAGGTCATGGTGAGCTGCCTGTCGGGCGCTAGGATCCGCCACATAACACAAGCACTCAGGTCACTCCAAGGCAAGTACAAATATGACTCAGTCATTGTCCATGCTGGTGTGAATGACCTGAGATATACCTCCCTGGACTACATGAAAAGAGACATAGAGGAGCTCTCTGAGAATGTAGCCCAGGCCGGTATGACCCTGACCTTGAGTAGCATCTTACCCTCACCAAGAATGATGCCACAATATGAAGACAAGATGATCAATTTCAACAATTGGCTTAAGTATTGGTGTCATTCAAAGGGGATCCAATGCCTGTCAGCCTGGGATGATGCTCGACAAGCCACGATGCTTCGCTAGGGATGGCTTGCACCTGTCACCCCTGGGCTTTCAGATATTGGCAAAGGCTCTTGCTACCCCCGTAGTGCCTTTTCTAGGCAAGGCTCACAAGACAAACCCACCTCTATAGGTATCACAAGGGATAAGAAACTAAGAGTAATGCTACTCAATGCCAGAAGTTTAAACCTCAAGATGCACGCACTCAAAACTCTCCTTAGCATGGAGAACATCGATATCTGTGCAGTAACAGAAACCTGGTTCAAGGCTCCCGAGAGCATCCCAGCACTACCAGGTTATACCTCATACCATGCTTTTCGGCCCCAAAACTTGGACTGTACTACAAAGGGGGGGGAGTATCAATATTCGTCAAAGATACCCACACCTCCAGGTTGGTGGCACAGCACGAAGCATCAGAGACTATCCATGTGCAACTAACAGGGGGTAAAACTGCCTTCCAGTTTATAGCCTGCTACAGACCACCCTCCCAAACCCAGGAACCCCACTCGGCCTTCCTGAGAACACTGGAAAATATGAAGGTCTCTCCAAACACCATTATATTGGGCGACTTCAACTACCCAAACATAGACTGGGAGCATTACTCCAGCTCCAACACCCTAGCCCAAAGGTTCCTAGAATTTATAAACTCAAATGCTATGGAACAACTTGTTACCACTCCCACAAGAGGGGAAAACATACTGGACCTGATCATCACCAACATAGGGACTCTATGCTCCAGACCAGAAGTGTATCCCTCACTGGTAAGATCAGACCATAAACTAATCTCACTGGATATTCACATCCCAACTCCACCCCCTGCCCTGAAAACCACAGTGAAAAACTTCTCTAAAGCAAATTTCACACTCCTCAAAACTGAGGTGGAATACTTCAAAGCCCCCAGGCCTGTGAAAAATATGGCCCAGACTGCAGAATCCTTTATAAACGCATTCTATGAATACCTTCAGGAATGCATGAATCATGCAATCCCAAATAAAACCAAGACCCAATCCTCCAAAAGCAGACGTCCTGTCTGGTGGACCCCAGCCATAAACAAACTATACAATAGAAGGAGGAAGCTACTACATGATAGAGCAAAATCCCAAAAAGGGAAGGCATCTCTGATCAGTATTAGCAAAAAACTACGGGCACTCATAAAATCGTCTAAGGCCAGCTTCGAGAGAAAAATTGCACAGGACACTAAGGATAATCACAAGGCTTTCTTTAGTTATGTTAGGAACCTAGGTGGGAATTCCCAGATATGCTCAGAATTTGTCCAAAATGACAAAAAATATACCAAACCCACAGACATTGCAAACTTCTCCCCCCCCTCCCCACCAAAAGGGCAAATATTTATCCCAGCAGAGTGCTGCCCCCCTGACATCTCAGATGCTCAGGTAAGAACTGTCCTCTCCAAAGCAAAAAATACAGCATCAATGGGACCAGACGGTGTCCCGGGCTGCATCCTACATGGACTCCAAGAAGAGCTAAACCCAAACATAAAACTACTGTTCAATCTCAGCCTTACTACAGGATATGTACCCAAAGAGTGGCGTACAGAAACAGTGGTCCCTCTCCACAAAGGTGGTGCCTCAATGGATCCTGGAAACTATCGCCCCATAAGCCTGACTAGCTTGGTCTGCAAAGCTATGGAAAGGATCATCATGGACCTCATAAATAAAGATATTGGGGACCTACAGACACTGGATCTTACCCAGTTCGGCTTTGTTAAGGGCAGATCCTGCCTCTTAAACCTTGTTGATTTCTTTGAAACACTCACCAAGGCCATTGACGAGGGGAAGGTGGTCCACACAGCCTACCTGGACCTCGCAAAAGCCTTCGATACAATACCCCACTCGGGCATTATAGATAAGCTCATCAGCTTAAATATAAACCCCTATGTCACTAGATGGGTTGCAAACTGGCTCAAGGACAGAACCCACATGGTTAGAATTGCTGGAGCCACGTCAGACTCCAAACCAGTTACAAGTGGCATCCCCCAAGGCTCAGTCCTGGGACCTCTCTTGTTCGGTATATATTTCTCGGAGGTACAGGCCAACATGGAAGGACTGTGGCTGACTAAGTTCGCAGATGACTGCAAACTGGGCGCCATAATCGACTCTCCAGCTGACACAAGCATCCTCCAAAAGGGCCTCATAGAAACAGACAACTTGTGCCAGAGCCATGGCCTCAAGCTAAATGCCAAAAAGTGTATAGTCATCCCTTTGGCAAAACAAAGTGCCCACAAATTACCACATAGGTGGTAATCCATTAAGTACAGAAGAAGTAATTAGGGACCTGGGGACCCAAGTTGATAGCAATCTCTCATTTGACAACCACGTGGCCAAAGTGGTTAGAAAAACATTTTATATAGCCCACCTAATCATGAAGGGATTCACATCTAGATCAGGGGAGGTCATCGTGCCTCTTTACTCATCCCTCATCAGGCCCATAATTGAGTACAATGCCCCTTTTGGGATGTACCTTACCAGACACCTGCAGCAACTGGAAAGACCCCAAAAGTACCTCAGCAAGAGGATCATAGGGCTCAAACAGATGCCATAAGCTGTCCGGTTAAAGAAACTCCAGCTCTACTCAGTGGCATACCACCTGCTCAGAGGCGATCTGTGCCTGACGTATAAAGCCATTTCCAACCCGGAATTAATGGACATGCTGCACCTCAGAAAATCCAAATCCCATCGAGCTACGCACTCGAGAGACTTGAACCTCAGCACTGAAATAAATAGGACATGCTGGAGGGACAGATTCATAACCCAGAGGCTCCCTTCACTCTGGAATAAAATCCCAGTCCAGGTTAGGCAGAGTCCCTCATTGACTCTCTTCAAGAGGAATTTTGATGAGTGGATGGGAGATCGTAGGTTTACCCCGGGTATCACTTCTGTGTCACTGTTAGACAGAGGCACAGTATACTAACCTCGAAAAAGGGCATAGCAAAATTAATTTAAAATGGGTGGCGAAAGCCAATCACACTCTGGCTAGGCTTATAAATGCCCTAGGGCAGATAGCCTAGTATGAACCTATGAACCTATGAACCTATATATATATAGGTCTACTTCGTAACAAAGAAAGACCAGAAGAACGAAACGCAGAACACCGAGATGAAAACAAAGAAACCCCAGAACACCGAAAAATACGTAAGTTTACAAAACACACATACACAAAAACACACACACAACTGTCCCACACTACTAAACAAAACAGTCTACACTAATGATAGGCAGGGGGCAAGCCCCCCTGCACCCCCAATACACCCTACTTTAATATTCTAACTCCGAGATCGCACAGACACACAAGGCAAACACACACCCACACAGTACAGTCCCTCACACACACACACACACCACATTCACAACACACAGTTACACACAGCATTTCCCCTCACAAATACACTCACACACACACACACACACGCACACACACACACACACACACACTTACCTACAGCAGAACATGAAAAGCACTAATTCAAACTCCCGTAACATCGGGATTTTGAATTTCGCCCTTTCCGGTGTTCTGCGGTTTCATTGTTTTGGTCTCGGCTTTTCGGATTTCGATCTTCTGGTCTTTCGTCCAATTCAAGTAGACCCATATATATATATATATATATATATATATATATATATATATATATGTGTGTGCAGACATCACTATATATATATATATATATATATATATATATATATATATATAAATATATATATATATATATATATATATATATATATATATATAGATATATTTCGTATTAATTTGCAACAGTAATACATATGTAGACTGGAATGTGTTGGTTCACAAACTACAATACATTACAATGTACTGTACATATGTACACAAAGTGACTGTCACATTTGTGAACATTACAGTGGAATGCATATGGTATAAGGTGTAGTCTCAAGACCGTGAAACATGTATACACCTCAGATGGCTTAGTGGTAGGTCCCATGACTATAGTGTGCGTGATCCAGGGATCAACACCTGCGATGCTTTAAAAATGTTTTTTACTCCAGATTAAGGCTTATTTAAGCAGTAGTAAGCATGTTTAATAGTGTTTGTGTGACATTATAGCAGCGGTTAAACACAGTTAAACTAACTTTGTAACGTATAACCTGTGCGCGCAAATACGGCCACATCTGCTAACTACTCAGGATATATACATTTCAGTAAAGCAACATCTCGCTATGTGCTTACATAACATTACATTCTCTGTTGACTGTACTCTCCAGCACACATGGGTTTACATGGGTGTTTTGAATGTTTATTATACAGACGATTACTACCTATATATGCAAGCTGTGGTTAAGGTATACTTTTGAACATGATAAACATCCCTGCCTTTATTGGGATTGGGACCTCAAATACACAGATACTATGCAGATGCTGTAACCATTACACTGTTGACATTAACGTTGCTTCCACCTATTTCCTATTTCGATGATTTCTATGTGTAAGCTAGGCTAAGCAAAGGGCGGAGGCCCCCAAACCCACTGAGCTTCACTTACTCTTGAAATAACAACATATAACAAATGTAATGTGAGACAATACATTTCATTCTTAACTACATTAGGCAGAGCCCTTCAATGACACACTTCAAGGGAAACCTTGTTGTGTGAATGGGTAACAGAATATACACACCTGGGATCATGTGTCCCAGAACCATACAGCCAGGGGGTGGGGGAGCCTGTCCAGTTTGATATCTGCAAGACCTGTTGGGGAAATTGAATGGTGTTGAATTATCACATTAACATGCCCTCTTTAGATCACTAAGTGCCCCTATCACCCTCCACAACCCCAGTCTTCAACAGCTTCCAGCAACTCTGCCTGGAATTGCTTCATTGGCTATGCTTGACAGAGGCTCACTTACTACATCAATGGTACAGAGAAAGCCAACACACTGTAGTTATGCTTCTAATTGCCCTTGGGCAGATAGGTAGTAGGCTATCTGTGAACCTCTAAATTGCAGGCCATCACAGCCATAATATGTGAATAAGCAGACTTTCTGATCACAATATACAGTGAGAAATCACCACGTAGTCAGGAAACAGTTAAGTACAGCAAGAACATACAGAACACTGATACTTAGTCACTCCAAAAGCCTATCTTGAAAGCTAGAAGACTTGTATAGGTTTAAGGCTTTCTACTGCTTACCAGTAGGTTACCTACAGGAGAGATGAAAAACAAGCACAGATGGGAGATATGCATGCAACAATACTATATCAGCCTATGTGTCAGCCTTAGGTTTTGAAATACTGGCCAAAGCTATTGGCACCCCCATGGTGCCTTATTTAGGAGAGTCTCAAAGGTGAATGCCATCTCTGTAAACAGCACAATAGCAGAATCAATGAGGGTTATGCTACTCAACACCAGGGGTTGTGATCACAACATGCATGCACTCACAGCACTCCTCAGGATAGACAACATCAACATCTGTGCAGTAACTGAGATCTGTCTCAAGGCTCCTGAGAGCACATCAGCACTACCAGACTACAACCCATACCACACATTTCAGCCACAGAACATGGACTGACACAGACATGGAGGGGGTGTACCCATATTCATCAGGGATACCTTCACCTCCAGGTTAGTGGGGCAACACGATACCTCTGAGATCATCCATGTGCAGTTAACATCAGCCACAACTGCAATGTAAACTGTGGCCTGCTATGGATTACTCTCCATGACCCAGGACCAGCACTCCACCTACCTGGAGACAGTGGAGAACATGACAGTCCTAATGCACACCCTGGCATTGGTTGATGTCAAATACCATACCATTAACTGGGAAACTTTCTCCAGTGCTCACTTCCAGGCCCAGCGCTTCCTGGAATTTATCACCACATATGCCCTGTATCAGGTGGTAACCTCCATAACGAGGGGTGGAAACATACTAGAAGTGGTCATCACCAACATGGGCAACAGGTGCACCACAGCGGAGGTTAACCGGTCACTGGTTAGATCTGACCATGAACTATTCACTGTTTCTACACCCAAGCATCTCCCCCACCCATGGATACCAGAGTGTATACCTTTCCTACAGCTACATTTACACTACTAGTGACAGGTGTGGGGGGGGGGGTTTCGCAGCCCCAACGCTAAGTGGAAACACTGCTCAAGATACAGACAGATTTACAAATGCAATCTATAAGCACCTACATGGATGTGTGGATCATGCCATCACTGGTAAACCAAGACTCACTCCTCCTAGACAAGGACACCAATCTGGTGGACCTCTGCAATAAACAGGCTATACTACAGAAGTAGGACAGTGTTCCAGACAAACAGAAAATCCCACAAAGAGCAGTCATCCGTGACCACTATTAGTATGATACATAGGTCCCTTATGACATCATCCAAGGCTAACATCAGCAGGAAAATACTCAAGGATTCGAAAGATAACCACTAAGCCTTCTTTGGCTATGTCAAGGATCTAAGTGATGACACACAGATTTGCACTGTGACGGTGAAATATAGCACAAAATATGCTGACCCTACTGATATCGCCAACATCCTTGCAGATACATTCAGTGCATACTTCACCCCCTAAAGAGCCCACAACACTACCTGAAAAGTACAGTATCCCACACATCAGAGACACACAGGTGGCCCTTTCTAAGAGCAGAACACAGCATCAGTGGAGGCAGATGTTGTCCCAGACTGCATCTTGCAAACTGTACAAGACAACCTGACCGCCCCCACCTAATTAAGCTTTCCAACCTCAGCCTCTCCACAGGCTACATGCCCATACAATGACGCGTGGCAACGGTTATTCCACTCCATCAAGGTGGAATCACAACTGACCATGGTAACTACCACCCCATAAGCCTGACTAGCCTGGTCTGCAATGGTATAGATCGCATCCTCATGACACTCATTAACAAAGACATTGGTAACCTCTGACCACATGACCCAACCCAGGACAGCTTGGTTGAGTGCAGTTCATGCCTACTGAACCTGTTTGATGTCTTACATACAGTCACCAAGATGTTAGATGATGAGAGAGGTGGTTCACACATACTACCTGGACCTCGCCAAGGCTTTTGACACCATGCCCCACTCAGGTATTATCGATAAACACACCAGCCTGTACATACACCCATACATCACAGGTTGGGTTGCCAACGGGCTTACACACAGAACCCACATGGTACGACTAGCATTCTCCAGGTCCAACTCTTGATCAGTCATGACTGGTGTCCCACAGGACTCAGTCCTGGGAGCCCTACTATTTGGCATATACTTCTCAGAGGTACAGGCAAACACAGATGGACTACGGCAGACCATGTTTGGTAATGACTGCGAACTGGGAGCCATGACTGATAGTCCAGCTGACACAGACATCCTTCAAGGGGCTTCACAGAGACCATCACAGGGTGTCAACGTCATGACCTCCAGCCAAGTGCCACTAACTGCATGGTCATTCCATTGTGGAATACTAAGCACCCACATATTAACACATAAGTTGCAGCCACTTTAATACGGACGAGGTAATGGGGTATCTGGGGACTAAGGTAGATAGTGATTCCCCTTTGACAATCATATCTCCAAAGTAGTTAGGACATCTGATTACTAAAGGGTTCCCATCTAGACATACTGGGGTTATAGTGCCCCTTTACTCATCACTCATCAGTTCCATCATAGGGTATAATAACTCATTTGGGATGTACCTCAGAAGACACTTCCAACAGCTGGGAGGGCCATGACTGTACCTCGCCAAGGGGAATACTGGCCTCCAACATATGACCTATGCAGCCAGACTGAATAAACTCTTGCTTTACTCAGTGGCATCTCGTTTACCCAGAGATGCTCTCTGCTGGCCAACACAGCCATGTTGAACTCAGGCTTAATGGATATGCTCCACCTATGGGAATCCATGTCACAGTGAGCCACACACTGTAGTGAGCTGAACCTTGCCACAACAATAATTGGAAGATGCTGGAAGGACAGATTTCTGTCACAGACACGCCCCATACTTTGGAACAACATCCCTAACTATATTATACACAGCCCCTCACTAACACTCTGCAAGAGAAACCTTGAAGAGTGGATGGGGAACAGTAGATGCACCACAGGGATCCCGCCATTGGCCCTGCTCCACAGAGGGACAGTTAATGAATCAATGGGGTGGCAAAAGCTGACACATATTGGCTGGGCTTATGAATGGTCTCTGGCAGTTGGCCAAGTACCTACCTATGAATCTATACATACAGTATCAGCACATGCTGATAACTTAATTTACTGTTCAGGTGTTGACTTACCTTGTGCCAATGGCAGTTGTGTGTGCAATAGTTGAGAACTGCCTATGTTGGATGCATACAGTAGACTGCCTATACATGACAATTCCCAAGTAGTCTTGTGTATGCACCATCCATTTTTACTGTGTGTGCAGGTGGAGAAAGGTGTCAGTCCCTAGGTGCCTACACTGTCAGTGTGTGTGCTATACGTTCCCTCTTTGCCAAGGCACGGGCATACTGGGCACGCCTCCGTCTGCCTATTGGGGCTGGCTCAGGGTGTTCATGGTCTGAGTACCTCTGTGCCTGTGGGTTCCTTGGCAATTGTGGTGGGCTGTGAGGGCCTTCACCATTCTGTCCCTGCTGCAGCTGTTTCCACAGGACCATCTTGTGTAGCATGGCACATACCATGAAGATGTGGGCACACGTGCCTGGAGAATACTGCAAGGCTCCACCAGATATGTCCAAGCAATGGAACCATGATTTCAGCATCCCAAACACATGCTCTATGATGATTCTGGTTTATGCATGTGCCTCATTATGGCGTTCCTGCATAGGTGTGCATAGCCAGCATCCCCCACCAGGTGGACATTTAGGATGTCCCCCTGGCAAATAACTGATACAGCTGTGAGGCATGCCAGATGTGGGAATCATGATAGCTTCCAGGGCTGCCAGCACACACATCCATGATAATGCCCTGGGCATTGCACAAGATCTGGCAGTTGATGGAGGGGTATCCCTTGCGGTTTATGTATGCACCATGCTCACCGGGTGGTGACTTGATGTGTATGTGCGTGCAGTCTATTGCACCCTGTATCTCTGAGTATTCTGCCACATGGTGGAAGAGACGCATATTGCTGGCCAACTCCTACTGCGTTCGGGGGAAGTATATGTGCTCATTGTCATGTGGTAACATGGCATCCAGGAGATGGTATAGTACCCTGGATGTTGATGCCTGTGAGATCCCCATGATATCCCCAGTTGGTCTTTGAAAGGTACCTGTAGCTAGTATTCTCAGGTTTACACATACCTTCATATCCACTGGGATGGGTTCCCCTCTGTTTGTTCTGGCTGTGAGGCATGGCTGGCACAGCTCCACAAGTTGCTGTAGGATGTCCCTGTCCACCCTGTAATGCTCTACTATCTCCAGATCATGTAGCCCCTGGTAGGTTACCCTGGGTCTGAACACTCTCCTCCTCCTCTGGTGCCTGAGGTGGTCATGTGCATCATCCTCCACACCACCTTCAGTCTACAACACATGCTGCTGGATCAAAGCTATGGCAGCCCCTAACATGTACATACTAAAAGTTCCCCATCTGTATACACCACTGGTGCAGAGTGTATGGGACTACACAAATGTGTGTGAGGTGCTTTTACATTTTATACTATTGTGCTATGGATGCTGCTGATGTGAGCTATTCCAGCTGCAGCGTGTCTTAATTATGAGTTTTACAATGAGTACTGCAAAGGTGGGGCCTTTACTGTGGAGACATGCTTGCCTGCCTTGATTAATCTGTTGCCGTTTAATTCACTTTTAAACCTGGATCCCCTCCCATTATCAGGCATGCATCCACCTGCCGTCTCTCTTGTTTTGTACTTTCCCTACCCAGTCATGACAAAATGTGTCTTGTAGCTGGTATACTGCAAATCGGCTTTGTTCTGCTTTGACACTTTACTGTTTTCTTTGCAGTACAGCCTCTCCCATTTCCTGCTCTGCAGGTAGCTGCTTGCAGCCTTGTTAGCTCTTGTCAATGGTCCACTGTAGGCTCCTAGGTGTTAATTAGTCATTTGTACTCCAGTTTCCCTGCTGCAGCATTTCCTTATTTCTTTCCTATATCCTTCCTGTTTCAGCTGCAGTGCACACCACACAAACCCGTTTACTGGGTTTATGCGTGTTTTCATCAATGTTTACATGCATACTCGGTTACCTTGTGTACTCTCAGCTAAGCAAAGCTATGGCCAGTTCAACACACCCCTATCCTGCAGCTTTGCCTAGCTAGGTGCAAACCAGTTTAGCAATGTTCCAATGTGCTTACAGCAATGGCGACACACCCCTCTCTTGATGTTATCTTTATCTCAAGGGCACACCTCAGTGTTATAATGCTACACTGTGAGGTGCATCCTTACGCCAGTGGGGAATCTGTGATTCACTATTATTCCTCTCATTTGCATGGCATTGCCTACTAATTCCTAGCTACCATGCATAACACTGTCACAGCCCTTTAGCAACCTTTTTGCTATAGTATGGTGTAGCATGCCTGCCATCGACTATTATGGGGAAATTGTGATATGTATTACATTTGCAGTTTTATTCTATATTTTTATATTTTCCTTGAGATCCCCTTTGCGCACCGCTGCCTTGCGCTTCCATGTTGCTATAGTGCGACTATATATATTAAATGTTAATTTTATATTTTGTACATTTTTTATGCCAATGGCTATATATTTAGCCATTGGCATATATTAACAATATAATACATGTGTTTGGACGGCTGTCATGGTTCCGATTTTATGTTTGCAAAATGTAAACCATTTTCTACGGTTTACATATCTGCATGCTTACACTATGCCTGCACCACATCCTGGATCGCTACATACCTTCATTTGCATGGTACACTGCATGGGGTAACTAGTATACAGGGCCCGGGAGTTGTGCGGGTATAGCGTACGCGAGTAGTGCACATGGGAGCAGCTCGTACTTGGATCGCTCGCCGGCCATATTTGATGTTAGAATGCCAATGCTACGCCTGCACCTGGCGCAAGCTTTATGAATCCTGGGGTTAACCTATCACCAACATGTTTTTATAGTACAGGATCAGAGGAAATTATTGGCCAATATTTATTAATAATAGATTTCACAGCATTAGTATTTTGGTTAAAACTAAGTATGAACCTTCTAGTTTTCTTTTTAATATTCTGTTCATTTAGGTTTGGTATACTACTATCAGAGAAGCTATGCTTAGTATCTGCATTCTGCCCCTGTAAAATAAAACTTTTAGCGTTGACAACATCGTGTTTATTGTAACATCTTTGTAAAAAAATTATTGGCTATACTGTCTAATTGAGATATCATATCCCTATCATCAGTATGTAACCTGGCTATATGTCTCATTTGGTTACTCATTACATTTTTAAACATAAAAGGGGGTGCATACTTGTGCAATACAGGTATATATTTCTTTTCACTGGTTTCTTAAATAACTTATTGTCCAAAATACCTATATCAGTCTTAACTAGAGTTATATCCAAAAAATAATTTGATCTAAAGAAATCTCTTTTATAAAAGTTAAATATTCACAGTGCAAGTATTAAGCATACTGAAAAAACTGTTAAAATCATCCAACATACCTGTCCATATTAGAAACAGGACATCAATAAACTTGCAGTAAAAACCAACCTTCTCATGATACAAATTCTTAGAAGTTGACATGATATATTCAGTCTCCCACATGAGCATGAAAATATTTGCATATGTATTCACTACATGTGTGCCCATGGCAACACCTGTGATTTGCTGGTATAATTGCCTTTGAAATAAAAAGATGTTATTATTCAAAATAATATCCAGTAGATGACACATATCTTCCATCTTGGTAACGGTCACCTGAGAGTAATTACTCAGAAAGTCTAACACTCTTAATACCATCATTGTTAGGTATACATGTGAACAAAGAATCTACATCCACTGTAATCAAAAAATAATCACTAATGTTCTTATCGTTAGTCCATGCATATAATTCTTTAAGGCAGTGTGTAGAGTCTTTAATAATAGTATACGTTAAATGCAGACATTGTTTTAATTCTGAGTCCACATATTTGGAGATGGGTGATATGACCCACCCCTTGCAGAAACGATAGGTCTTAATGGTGGTCTGCTGGGAGATTTGTGTAATTTGGGTATGCCGTAAATTAAAGGTGTGGTGAGTGATGTAGTGGTAAGATAATTAAACAGATTAAAATCTAATAAGCCTGCATTATACATTTCCAGCAAGGCATTGTTGACTCCCCTAATGATATTATTATGTTCTGATCTAGTGATCTTTCTATGATCACCAGAATGAAGCATTTCTTGCATGGTTAATAAGTAGTAATCTGTATCAAATACCACTACCCCACCACCCTTATCAGCATTTTTAATGACAGTATTCTTATTTTTTGTCAAAGATAGTGTTATATTCAACATCCAAATTATGACAGTTTTGTCTCATGTTAATATAGCAAATATATGTCATGTTCCACAGCCATTGGAGACAACAAAAACAAATGAGCACAAATGCAAAGAAAACAATTCTGCATGCATACACACGTATAAAACCATTACAGAAATAATCACACATGGAAAAAACACACGCACAAATATTGACAAAACCAATAGAAATGTCTTTGCACCGGGATCTTCACTCCCACACCCTTTGCTAATATATATATATTAACTCCATGGTTGTGCAACCTCCATGAAAAGGTAATAAGACCAGATCAGTGAAAACAGCTGCTGCTCATAAATCAACCAGCCTAATGTGAAGCTCATCTGCACTGTCAATAACCTGACGATTTGATGAAATGATTTGCAGATCTCTCTTAGTCTTTATTATATGTACACATAGAGATGTATTGTAGTTCTCTCTCAATCTGTATTATATGTACACATAGAAATGTACTGTAGTTTTCTCTCAGTCTTTATTATATGTACATATATATGATTTGAGGGAATGATAATAGACCTGTCCTTCTGCTCACTTCTCAGTTGTGCAAGTAGGAGTTTTTTGTTTTTTTTAATGATTTGCAGCTTTGAGAAAATGATATTGATCTGAATATGTATATATATTGTGTGTGTTTGTGTTTGTGTGTGTGTCTGTGTGTGTGTGTGTGTGTGTGTGTGTGTGTGTGTGTGTGTGTGTGTGTGTGTATATATATATATATATATATATATATATGTGTGTGTGGGTATATATATATATATATATATATATATATATATATATATATATATTTATACATATATATGGATCTAGGACTGTTGAACGAAACTTCAACATCCCGAATCCACAATAACCAAACACACTTTAATGAAAGCGCTTTCACCAAAAAAGCACTTTCATTAAAGTGTGTTATAAAAAAAAAAGCAACAAATCTAATTTTATGCAGGGGGGGCTGTGCCCCCCACACCCCCCCCTACTTTAATATTCTCACTCCGAGGTCGCACTACAGTGGGAAAATGGAATTTTCTCTTATCCTCACTGTAGTGACCGGCACAACAAGCATACTTATCCGAAAGTGCTGCTTTGGTGAACAGCACTTAGGGTTAAGTATGTTCGTTGATTTCTGCTTCGGCAGAAAGTACCGTCGGGGATCAGTACGAATCTCACATACATATATATATATATATATATATGTAGAGAGAGAGAGAGAGAGAGAGAGAGAGAGAGAGATTGCAAGGTGCTGAGTTTGGAAAAAGATTGGAGTATGCATGCAAATTTTCAATTATGTGACTGAATGCCTATGTAAGTTGAGTGTTGTGAATGTCAAATGCAGGAGGATGGATTTATGGAAATGAGTGTGAGTTTGGGGTTGGGAGTGTTGGTTAGTGTTGGCTGTTTACATGTAGAGAAAAGGTTAGGTGAGGGGATAAATGGAATGTAGGGAGTATGTGTGAGTGTTTGCAGGTTAGCATTAGAGTTAGGATTAACTAAAGAGCTAGCTTTACTTTTGTGTCAGGGTGTTGAGGCATATGTTATGTGTCTGAGCCTGTTTTTAAGGAATAGGGTTTTTCCTAACATAGGCAGAAGGGTTAGGGATAGCGACAGGGTTTACATTAGGATTAGCAGACATTAGTAAGGTAGTACAGGGGTCCTGCACTATATCTCTAATACCTGCTAGCCCTAATCTTGCCCCTGCCCCTAAACCTGTGCCTTAGCCTAGACAAACCCTTTCCGTAGCACTAACACTAGTCAGACAAACAATGTCTAGAAGTTGTGGAGGGTTTTGTTAATAATTCACAATTAGAAACTTGTTATTTATATATATATATATATATATATATATATATATATATATATATATATATATACACGTGTGTGTGTGTGTGTGTATATATATATATATATATTTTTTTTTCAAAGTTTTAGGTTTTCAAGTTAGTGATTGACCATTATGCTGGATCAATTATTTTTAAGCATATTAATTAATATATTTATTTCTCTCTCTTTTAATATATATATATATATATATATATATATGAATTCCTATTAAATAATCAAACTCTCACATGGGCATAACTCATATGCTTCACCTGAAAAAAATGAACATAAGCTAAACACCACTTTTTGATTATTTTATGTATACCAGCTCTGAGATTAACCTCAGTGGAAAAAGCAGCAACACCCACATACTTGCTGTGCTGTGACCCAATACAAGTCCCATTCTCTTCCACCTTTGATGTTTTGGTGTCCAAGCTTTTTGATTCAACATGGGTTAAGGTCATGTGAGTGTTTGATTACTTAAAAGTGAAACACATATATTACCAATAAGTACCAGTTATAAAAGGTCATAAGTGTCAGATGGCAGTTCTATCAGTTGCTGACTAGTTATTATACTGATTCTTTCTATTAAAATTGGGAAAGTGAATTTGAAGTTGTACATTATCCAACGTCTCAACACCAAGTTAGGGAACAGGTACAGAAAATGCTCAAACTTGGAGTAACAGAAAAATCTCAATCAAAGTGAGTGGAATAACCCCATCTGAGTAGGCCCCAAGCCTTTTGGGTTTATAAGGTTTTGCAGTCATTTCAAACAGCCGAATAACATTTCAAAATCTGACTTCTATCTCACACCTCAAGAGGAAGAGCTGGTTTAAAGACTGGACAGATCTAGATTTCTGCCCCTTTTGATCTAACTACCTGGATGACATTGTGGTACTCTCTGCTGACTGGGAAGGTCAAATATATTGGAAAAGCTGCTGTCTTGAGAGAATAACTCAAACTATGTTTGGGAAGTGACTGCTTTGAGAGAGAAAGACAGAGAAAAAGAAGTTGTATAAGGCAGCCATTTGAAAAACTGAAATATCTAAAAACTGAATTGTAATAGAAATCAATTTTAGAGTGTACTAAACTACTTAACCCCCCACAGTACCCTTACTCCCTTCCTAACCCTAACCCTAGCCCTTCCCCTAACTCCAGCCTGAGCCATTTCACTAACCCTAACTCTATCCCTAATCTTAACTCTGAACAATATATACACACATTACTCAAACCCATCCCTAGACCTAACATTATACAGATATGTCACTTCAATATTGCTTATATTTGGGACGTTTGACATCAAGTTAGGGTGGTTTTTGGTGTGTATTTTAATATGTAGCGATTTCTGTAAATAATGTCAAGAGGTTGTCAGACACTCATATATGTGCATATACTGTGTGTGTGTATATATGTATATATATATATATATATATATATATATATATATATATATATATATATGTATATATATATATATATATATATATATATATAGAGAGAGAGAGACAGAGTGTGTCTATGTGTTTATACACATACTAGATAGACAGATACAAGTAATACATATACACACACACACACACACACACACACGTATATGGCTTCTTATCCATGTTTTTCTTAAAATTTTCTTTGTTCATTTTCAAAAGTTTTTATATTAACTGAGTACAGCAGTCTTCAAACAACCCATGCCACATAATACACACAGTACTTCAGCTTTTTCGTTCCTTGTGATAAGTTTTATATGCTGTGCGCACATGCACATACATACGCACACTAGGACACATTCACATACACACACACACACATACACACACACATTTTTATAATCCTAAATGAAAATTATGTTGCCATTTCATGGGGTCACAGTGTCATGTCAACTGTTGCCACATCTTTCTATTAGAACTTCTATCCTACCTTCTTTTACAGTTGTACCTGACTGCCACAGTTTTCTCTCATGCAGTCCATCCATCTCTTGGCTGGATGTCCTTGTTTCTTCTTGCCTTCTTCCTGTTTCTCCCAAATCTGCTATACCATATCATCTTCTGCTTTTTTGCACGTGACCAAACCATAATCTGCACCCCTTGACATTCTCCACAACTGGGGTTTCTTTGGGTTCTGCTCTGATGTCTTCATTTCATCTGTCCCACAGTGTGCATCCTACTACCCATATCAGGCACTTCATCTCCATCACGTCAAGCTTCCTTGGTTGATCTACCTTCACTGCCCAGCTTTCTATGCCATACACCAACACGGGTCACAAAACTGCTGTGTATTCCTCACGCTTCATCTTCTTTGACTTTCTTCTGTCATATGCTACCTCTGACACTATGTGCCAGTTGGCTGCAGCCCCTCTGATTCTAATCTTGACTTTCTCATTCAGACATCCCTCTTCTTCAAACACATTTCCTAGATACTTGAAGCTATTGACCTGCTCCACTATTTTCCCTTTTGTCACAGTTTTTCATTTCTTTTGTTCCCTATTTCCTATAATGACTAGTGTTTTGTCTGTACTCATTTAAATCCCATGTGCCTTCAGTCTTGTATTCCCTATCATCTGCTAAAGTTTCTGTTCAGAGTCTGCTTATAATACCGCATTGTCTGCATACAGCAGCTTTGTTGATTTGTCCTCTTTGACCTGTTTTCTAATACAGTCCATCACCAGTATGAGCAATAGTGGGCTCAGAGGTGAACCTTGATGCACACCTTCTTCCACTGGTAGCATCTCTGTCAGTCTGAACATTCGTTTGTACTTATGTAATTGGATTAAAGGGTACATATCCTGCACTAATTCTACCAATGTTTCCAGAACTTTGAACCATTGCAGGATTGCCCATATCAACTGTCTTAAAAATAACTAGATACATACATACATACAGCTAATAAATCTGACAACTGATGCAGATCTCTGAGGCAGTCCAGCAGCTTCAAACTAAATCCTACAGTTTCAAAAATGAAAAGATCACAAGCTTTATAATTAATTCCTGATCACCACCAACTAACAAAAATGTTCCTACCCTCTTCAGTTTTATTCTCCCCAATTATATCATCAAATGTCTGAGCCTCATGAGCTATAATCTGGAAATAAATAAACAGCTATGCAAGATAATACAAATAAAAGTGCAGTTTTGAAAAGCAATTACAGTTCAGCTTCACTAACATAATAAAAAGGGCTGGATGAGCTGGTATAATGGTTAAGGTGTTTACCTCACAGAAGCAAGGTACAGGATTTAATTCACACTTTTAAGAGTGGGGAAGTTGGCATGAGGGTTAGGGTGCTTATCTCAAGGACCCAAGGTACAGGGTTTGATTCTTACCTTTGAGAGGAGTCTAGCTAGGTTTAAAATGGCCTGCAAGGACAGCTAGCTTAATACTTACTATGAATCTATAATAATAATTACAACACATATTGGAAATGTTAACATTACAGGATGAGACTGCCAATCCACCAAAATAATAGGCTAAAATATTTGTAGTTGATCTTTAATATGATGATATTTTGAGCACACATTTAAATACTTAAAATAAAGAAGTTACAAGAGACTTTTTCATGATCACTTCATTTTGAATAAAAACTATGTTATTTTAGCACAAGATGTACTGGCACCGTTGGGTGTCAAGATAACTTGTACCAAAAACTGTTATTTATATGCATACCTGCTTATAAAGGAAATAATTTTTGACTTTCTGAAGTCAAATGAAGCACAAAACATAAGGTAGCAGAGATTATTCTGCCAAGTTTACAGCAGATTAATGTTTCAGGTTTCTTTAATAACATGACCAGCGTGGGTCAAGAAAAGGAAGATAATCTGGGTCCACCTGGATTTTAGCATGACATAGGATAAAAGGCCCATACAAATATTATTAAACAAGTTAGAATAATTCCGACAATGTGCTTGTAACTTAGTTTGGCAGTATACCACAGAGGGTTAAGGGTATGAGTAAACGTTCGGTTCATCATACAGACCTCAGTTTAAACCTGGCATTCTCCATGAGCATATTATGTGACGACTCAATAAAATACATAACTCGATACTAGTCTTGGATCATGCTTGTAAGAAAATAATTTATGTCTAGTGGCTTTATCGTGTTTTAACATGCAAATAACAGAGACAAAATATGTGCAATAAAAAAATCTCCTGCAAAGTAGGATGACAAACAAAAGCTTTAGTGGAGCCACAAAAGGTAAGATGGATATCAATGTTATATCATAAAATATGCAAACCTGTCCTCTTTAACATTTTTATATGTGAACCTGTTGAGAAATTGTAAGAAAATGGTGTTGAGGCATTTCTTTCGGAAATACCAACTTACATTAAACAGTGTGGAGAGGCACAATGTGAAATAAATAAACAAATATCTAACAGTGTTTTGGTTATTCTTGAGCTCACTTCACTCTCTCTAATAAATAAAACAGTGAATAGATAAGTTCATTTCACAGTGCCTTACCCACCACTGGAATAGACTCCTGCTGTAAATTAAACCGTCTTTGACATTATCTTCCTTCAGACAGGAACTAGATGATTGGATGTCTATTTACAAATTCACCATGGCTTGACTTGCCTAGTCCTTCTTGAAAAAGGAGGTTTAGACTAGAGGTGGAAGGGCATAAATGGGTGCAATACTCATTTGCTTTGTATTTCCTATGATCCTATAATCTTATTGTCTCTGTTTGCCTTGACATGGGTATGGTAATCTGCCTTCCTTCAGAAGGGTTGTCCTGTATATTTTGAATGACAAATTTGTCAAACTTCCATTTTAGGCATTTTGTTTTACTGATTATGTGTTTTCCTGTTTTTCATACATATATTTACTTAAATGATCTTTGATCTATAATATTAGAGTTTTTTGCCTCCAGTATGACTCTTTTTATGTAGACTCATTATTTGTCTGTTCTTCAAGTCCATCTGTTTCTCTCTGTCAGACTAAACAAGAGCTATATCCACCTGATCGAAATCTATCTTTTCAGCATAAATAATGCATCTGATTGTGTCACATTAATCTGCTTGTAACTGAATTCATAACAAGTCAGATTATGCAGTAAGCAACATAGACATGGCCATACCATGACATACTCAGGTTTGCAAAAAGCCATGAATGTCAGCCATAAAATTCTTGTTTTTTTAGCCACTGGCATGTCTTGCCTGAGAAATATATTATTGTGTGTTATACAAGAGTTTTATGTTCCCAGTCATAATACCTCCGTGGATGCTCCAACCTATGTCTGTTTGCATACAGTTTTCTGCCAACAGCCCTTTCCTTTAAGTTGTCCTGATTACATTGAATGTTATAGAACTTTGACACCATCACCAGTACTCAAGTGATGTACCCCAAAATGTAACACTATTTATTTCTAAGGTGATATACAGTGATTTCACTTACCCTGAATTCCATGATATCCTTTGACACCCTCCTTATTATAACAAACCTTGTTTCATATAGCCCTTCTGTATTTCTTAAACTTGATAATCTGATATTTACATATAGAATAGATATACAGATAGGCAGAAAAAGAGAGAGAGAGAGAGGAGGCACCAACTTCCTTGTCTGTTCTTCAATTTTTATGATCATCTTTCATCTTCAAGATTATCTTGTTTTTCTGCTCTTGCTTGATTTTTTACCATGGAATCTACTTTGCCTAGGCTTCACATTTGGCCTCTGGTGGAAAGGCAGCGCAGTATTCTGTTATTCTTGTATGAAATATTTGCCAATTAAACAAAAAAGGCCATTAATTGAAGATAATGACCCATTTCACAACAGATGTCAAAGAAGTATTTATTTAATGTGATGAGCATTGGGACTTGTTTTTATGAAGAAGAATTCTTAATCATTTTGACTTGATGCAGCACTTTTACATATTCGGAGAACAGTGCTTTACATTTTAAATCACATATTTACAACTTTAAAATAAACAAGAATGTCAGTCCCCTATACTACATAGTGTATCTGTGTTTCTGTTTACTGTTTTCCAGTCTTACTAAATTTTCCTTGCTCTGTTCCTTGTACTTGACTTGATATTACATTAATGATAGTGACAGCTTATCTTACATAGCTATATGCCTCTTTACTTGCTTCTGTATTCTGTATTTATATCATTGCTACTAATGATCTCTTATTACTCAGGTCCATCCACATGGCCAAATAAATATACTAAAATAAATAAATTAATAAAATGACATACTGAGATATGTGCATGCGTGTGTGTGTGTGTGTGTGTGTGTGTGTGTGTGTGTGTGTGTGTGTGTGTGTGTGTGTTTGCGCGTGCACACCACTTAAGAAAGACTTTTTTTAGTTTTCTGTTTTTTTAAGGTTTCAAGACCACAAAGAAATTCTGTACTGCCAGCTTTCCTATGTTTGTTGTTTCAAGCAGATCGAATTATATCAGGGTACAAAGTAATGATTTAACCTTTGCAACATCTCATAACCAAATCATGCAAAGCTTGTCATGAATCTTAAATATAACTTGACTTGTAAAACACAGTAACATTTCTTACCCTCAACATGTGGAACATTGTTTTTTTCTCAGCCACTGCTGTTTTTCCTCTATTTCTCATTCTCACTTTCTTACTTTCTCTGCCACCATTTTTTTCAATCTTCTCTATCTAGTCTTTCCATTGTTATTCACCCTGTTTATTGCTTCAAGCAACCCTGACATACTGGACATCATCTGAAACTACAAACGACAGGATGCAATAAGCTTGGAGAATAGCAGTAATCTGAAGAAAGTTCTTCATTCACTCTTGCTTCTAACTCTCTGTCTTCTTATCCTACAAAGAAAATAAAAAAATCAATACCACCTCACAAGGCTTGATAAAAGCACTCGTCGACTGGAGCAGGCACGCTGGATATAGTAAATTAAAGTGATCAAAATTTTCCAGTCGACTCAGCCTATAGCCTACATAAACTAACAATCCTGTCTGTAGAATGCCTGTCATCCAGCAAGTTTTTTTTTTTCCTCTTCGTTCTGTTAAGTGCATCTAGTCTACATTTTGACATTGCAATTATTTAGAGAAGCAGAAATTTATATGCAGAAATGGATGCAATCTTGTTGGATGTTTTTTTTTTAATATTTATAATTTATTTCAAAATTTCCTTCTGTACAAGCAATGCTCAAGTCAATAGCAAAAGTTGTTTTTCAATATCAGTACAGAAAACATCTGCATATAAAGAAGTATTCAGGGGAAAAAAGATTGCCCACACATGGCAGATAAAGATATTCAGGTTAAACAATGAGCCTAGAGTCCTCAGATACAAACTCTGGATAATGGTCAAGACAGTTAAGTTGTTTGCAATAAACAGCTGCAGTGTCTGAATTCATGTACCTTTGGAATGTAAATCAGCTGCAAATGATGACGGTTGTAAAACACACAAGGGAGGGAGATGCATTTGAGCACTGTTTCAATAGCTGAGTGGTCTCATGTTCTTCTGTAGCATTTTCTATATATTAAATATGCTACTAAGACTTCTGTTTGTAAAGTCCATATCAATGACCTCAGTGCCTTTAAGTTGGTGTATCCAAACAAGTTCTGTCTACAATACCAGTAATTTAACTGAAAAAAAATATACTGGACTCAATACAGTATAAGCTTCTGAGGCATGACTTTTACAATAATCAGAAAGCAAAGCCCCTGCGGACCACAATGAGGACTGTGTCTATGGTAAGCACAAAAGCTCTTGAATAACTAAAGTCATTAGAGCATGACAAAAACTCAACAATGTGCTTGTTATTTAAGTTTTCCCCACTACAAACACCAGGGGTTATCTGCATCCTGTTTCAGGCTTGTAAAGTCATGCAATGTGACAATATGATACCTGGGTTTTATATAGACTGCTTACTTTTGGTGTAAAGACTTACAATTCTGTAACTTAAAATGTTTTACTGAGCTTGGCCCTATTATAAGCCATTTAGCAAGTTTCATCCCCTAGCCAAGTCTGTAAGCAAGTGTATAATAATCTCCCATTTCACAGAACAATTTTCTCATAATTTTCAAACAAAACAGCTCATTTGATTCATCTTTATCACTTAATATAGCAATAACCCATGCCTGGGTGTGGGTAATGCTGGATTTACCCACGGTTGGCGTGGTTTGGTCCCAAGGGCGAAGCCCGAGGGACCAAACAAAGCCAACCATGGGTAAATCCAGCATTACCCACACCCAGAAGTGGGTTATTGCTATTATACAATGACATTATTTAAGAAAAATAATAATTACTTTTCTTAAATAATGGCATTGTATAATGCCTCCTTGCTGCCCTTCCGCCGCTGTCTGTTATTCGTGGCAATTCTGATGTACTGCGCATGCGTAAGCCTATGCAGTACATCAGAGCTGTGGGCAAAAGCAACGGAGATCTTCTCCATTGCTTTTTACTGTTTCGCTATGTTAAATGGGTTTAACATAGCGAGACAGCTTTAAAAAAAGCAATGGAGAATCTCTGTTGCTTATTTTAAAGCTGTCTCGCTATGTTAAACCCATTTAACATAGCGAGACAGTTGAAAAGCAACTGAGAAAGCAAGATCTCCGTTGCTTTTTACAAACTGTTAGCTATGTTAAATGGGTTTAACATGGCGAGACAGCTTTTAAAATAAGCAACAGAGATCTCCGTTGCTTATTTTAAAACTCGCATATGTTAAACCCATTTAACATAGCGAAATTTAAAAAAGCAACGGAGAAAGCAAGATCTCCGTTGCTTTTTACATACTGTGTTGCTATGTTAAAGGAGTTTAACATAGCGAGACAGCTTTAAAAAAAAAAGGGACATCTCCGTTGCTTTTTTTAAACCTGTGTCGCTATGTTACACTCCTTTAACATAGTGAGACAGTGTTTTAAAAAAGACTTATACTAATGGAAAAAGTTCGGGTGACCGGACCTTTTTCCATTAGTATAAGTCGATTTACAATGTGCACGCTGGCCAATCAGCATGCACGTTTTAGAATATTAATGGGGGGTCATGGTATAATATAGCAATAACCCATGACTGGGTGTGTGTAATGCTGGATTTACCCATGGTTGGTGTGGTTCTCTCTCGTGACCAAACAAAACCACTGTAGGTAAATCAGCATTACCCACACCCACCCATGGGTTATTGCAATTATACCATGACATTCTTTAAGAAAAAAGTTACTTTTTTAAATAATGCCCTTGTATAATGACACAGTGCTGGTCTTCCTCCTTTTTCCCCGGTATGCTGGGGCTTTCTTGATATACTGCGCATGCGTATTATGTTGCCATGCTTATGCAGTACATAAGTGCTGTGTAAAGGAAGCAATGGAGAAAGGAAGATCCCCGTTGCTTTTTTGTTCTTTTTAATTTAAAGAAAATGAAATCATCAAATTTTCAACATACAGGAGAGACAGAACAGAGAAAATATAAGGATAATCAGGTACATTTCTTTAGTTTTACATAAGGTACCTGATTATCCTTGTATTTTTCTGAACTGTCTGTTTCACTCTTTTGAAGTCTCTGGTCTTTGAAAGTTTATTTATTTTTTATATAAAAAAGTAGAGTTTCAATAGCATATATTAAGAGAAGAAAGTCCGGATTACTGGACTTTTATCCATTGGTATATGCCCAATTTACAATGGGCATGGTGGTTGGGCTGACCAATCAGCATGCTCGTTTTTGAATGTTAATGGCCAGTCATTATATAATACTAAATAATGGATCCCCTACACTACACCGACACACCACAAACCCAGCAGCCAAAACACCGACACCACAACACTGACACCACACAAAACCAACAGTCCACATTACCAAACACCATAACACCGACTCACAACACACACACAACACAAGCACACCAAAAACCTTACAAACCTACACTAAACCTTACATACACAGCTATCTATGTATTAACCTTAACCCAAACCCTAACCCTAAGGTCTGTCACTATCGCACACTTACCTTACCCGCACTCTAACCCTAAGGTCCGTCACTATCGCACACTTGCCTTACCTGCACCCTAACCCTAAGGTCCATCACTATCGCACACTTACCTTACCCGCACCCTAACCCTAAAGTCCGTCACTATCGCACACTTACCTTACCTGCACCCTAACCCTAAGGTCCGTCACTATTGCACACTTACCTTACCCACACCCTAACGTCCATCACTATAGCATACTTACACAATCGCTCTTGTTTCATATGTCGGTGTTTTCAGCATCGGGATTTCGTACTATTGGTTATTTCTGTTGTTGGTCTTCCGGTCTCGGTGTTGTGAATGTCGTTCTTGTGTACTGTCGGTCTACTGAAGTAGACCCTAAATAACTACTACCACTTGAACACATAACTGCTAAAGTACTGCAGAGTGCACACTTATCGCAGTGTTAGAATTTACACTCACTCTCTACTGCCCTCTGTAGCCAGCAGTTGTCACAGCACACTACCAAGTATTGTTTTATTTATTTTACATTTGAAGCAACAGTGGTACAGCGGTAGTGTTGTTGCCTCACAGCAAGAGGTTCTCCTGTTCAGTTCTCAGCTGGAGTGCCTTCTGTGTGGAGTCTGCATGTCCTCCCCACAGTCCAGTGGCCTCCGAAAGACATGTGTGAATGGGCATGCCTTCGTTGAAGGTTGGGTGTCGGGCTAGCAACTCGGCACCATAAAAATCAACTGCCAATCATTAGCAGACCGGAGTTCCACTGTGGCAACCCCTAACTGGGTAAAGCCGAAAAGACAAACATTTATTTTATTTTACATTTGTTGACCGGGCTAGTCTAACTGAATATATGTCCATTTTCAGTAGAGGCCCAAGGAGAAAAGCTCTGAGAAAAAAATTATACATAGAGTCCACAAAAACAATGGAAAAACAAAAAAAAATTTACAAAATTATTGCAACTGCTTAGCAAAAATATTTACAAATCAGTTATAAGGTTACACATAGAAGACAGATTGTTATTTTACAGATGTATTAAAAGAAAAATATAACAAAAACATTTACAGTACAAGAGTTTCCCTGGGACAGTAGGGCAGTCAAACATACAGTCAAATAGAGAATTTTTTGATTCAAGACAGAGTAGAGCATAGAGAAATTTCAGAAAAAAAGCTTTTTGGTTGAGAAGTATGTAGACAGATTGGAGAATTAGTATCAGTCAGGATTAGAGCAGGGGCAGAGCCATTGGTTTTTAATGAAGATTTTCAATTTTTTTCTTGAAAAGGTTGGTGGAAGTCAGGGATGTTATTTCTCTAGGATGTTTGTTCCAAGTATTGCCAGCAGCATTTGAGAACAGGCAGTCCCCAGATTTGTTGTTGGATTTTATGGTGGCTACTTGTAGCTTTTTTGTGGATCTTAGGATTGGTAGATTTTTATAGGAGTTAAAGAGGTTACAGAGTATGGGAGTATTAGTAGGATGGTGTATGATCTTGTGGATAAAAATAAGTTGCTGGGAAAGTATTTGTTTGTGAACTTCTAGCCATTCAAGACGTTTAAAATTATGGCAATGGTGGGTATGAAAGGGGGCACTGGTGGCAAATTTGGCTATGTTGTTGTAGGATGTTGCTAGTTTATTCAGGTTGCTTTTGGATAAGTTAGTATAGATAGGGGAGGCGTAGAGAAGGGTGGAAATGAGGTGGGTCTGAGCAATGGAAATTTTAGCAGTAGCTGTGAGAAAGGGCTTGATCCTATAAAGGAATCCAAATTTTCTACTAACTGATTTAATAGTTGCATTAATGTGTGTGTTAAAGTTGAGACTGTTGTTAATTGTTACACCCAGGAGTTTGGTGGTGGTGTCGGGAGCAATTTCTGTGCCATTATTTGATGTAACTATGAAATTTATAGGGGGGGGGGATTTCTGTGTGGGAGTAAAAAGTAATAATTTAGGTTTTTTTTGGGTTGAGGAGGAGACATCTTTGATGGAACCAGTTTTCTGCTAAGGTAAAGACTGTTTGTGTACTGGATTGGAGTTCTGTTGGAGAAGATGCGGCACATATCAGAGTTGAATCATCGCATATTGTATGCACGTAGCTTGGGGAAGGGAAGTTTTCAGATCATTAATGAAAATAGTAAAAAGGAGTGGTCCAAGAATTGATCCTTGTGAACTCCAAGGGTGACTGGAAGCTGAGAGGATAGTTTATTGTCCCACAGGACTGCTTCTTTTCTGTTTTCCAGGTAGGATTGGAACCATTGTACTAATTTAGAATCAAGAGAAAATGATTTAAGTATCCCTGTCAATAGTTGGTGGTTAATCATATCGAAGACCTTGGAGAGGTCTATGAAAAGAGCAGAAGATAGCAGATTTGTATTCTTATTTTATTAATGCATTCTGTAAAGGATAGAAGAGCAGTTGTAGTACTATGGTAAGGTCTGAAACCGTGTTGGCAGTCCACTAGTAGGTCATTTTGGAGGATATGATGCAGTAATTGATGGTGGATACATCTCTCCATACTTTTTGCTAAAGGAGAGAGAAGGGCTATGGGGCAGAAGTTTGATAAGTCATTAGAGGTACCTCCCTTATGCAAGGGGATAATATGAGAGACTTTCCAGATGGATGGGACATAGGATTTCGAAATGGTTCTGTATATTAAGATAAAAATAGGGTCGGCAAGTACACCAGCTGCAATTTGCAGGTATTCAGCTGGGAGGAGGTCAGCTGATGGTGTACATGGTTTAAGTTTGAGAAGTAGGGAGTGTATGAGAGATGCTGGAACAGGCTGGAGGTTAAATGTTAGGGGCAAGTTAGTTAGTGAGGATAGTTTGGTGGTGGTGACAGGTGGTAAGGTATCTGTTAGTGATTGTACTGTTTCAGAGAAAAATTTATTAAAGGTGCCAGCAATTTGGTTGGGAGAAATTTGAGTTAAGTTTGAGGGGGTGGGTATTCTGGACTGTCCTGGATGGAGTAGTTTATTGATTCCTGACCAGAACTTTTGTGGGTTTTGCTGTTGGGTCTGTTGGAATTTGGGGTAGTAGTGCTTTTTGTCAAGGAATATAGATTTATTTGTGGTATTACGAAGTTTTCTACAGTTAAAGTGGTCATTAGGATTTTTAGTTTTTCTCCATTTGGACCAGAGTTTATTTCTTAGTCAAATGTTAAGCCTTGTGTCCTTAGAGAGCTAGGGAGCTGGTTTATTTTTAATTCTAACAGTGCAGGTGGGAGCATGGAGGTCTAGGATTTGCAAAATTTTTTTGTTAAAGAAAGAAACTGCATCGTCAAGAGGTAGATATTTTAGGGATGACCAATTGCAAGCTTTGAGCTCAGCTTGGAAGTTATCTGGGTTGAAGTCTATCTTGTTTCTAGTAGTTCTAAATGCTATTTGATTGTGAAAGTGGGTCTTTTGCCTAGTAATGAAAGTAGGAGACTGGTCACTTATGTTGTCAGGGAGTATACCTGTTTTATAGGCATGAGGGTTACTTTTAACTAGTATCCAATCTAATATGGTTTGTTTCTTGCTAGGTTTGTGGGTTCTAGTAGGGAAGGTAATGGTTGCTGGAAGCCAAAGAGGTTTATATGAGTAGATGGGTTGGCAGTGGTACATCCATTCCAATCAA
This sequence comes from Protopterus annectens, assembly GCF_019279795.1. Taxonomy (NCBI): domain Eukaryota; kingdom Metazoa; phylum Chordata; order Ceratodontiformes; family Protopteridae; genus Protopterus; species Protopterus annectens. The sequence goes on along the minus strand of NC_056732.1, from coordinate 611,739,202 downwards.
TATTGAAATCACCAAGGAGTATGGTTTCTTGTGGTAGAGACATGGACAGCCAGCTGAGGGTATTTTCAAGAGTACTGATGTTATTACCTGGGGGGATATATGAGCAAATAATGTATATAGCTTTTTTGTATTAATTTGGAGTTTAGAGGTTAGAATTTCAGCATTATTTGGTGGTGGTGGATGGGTATCTAGTGCTGTGACCTTCAATTCAGATTTGAACAGTATTGCTACCCCACCATCATTTTTGTTTTGACGGTCATGTCTGAGAATGTTATAGCCTGGTGGTACAATGTCATTGTCTTTAGCTGTGGGTTTAAGCCAAGTTTCAGTGAGGCATAAGATGTCAAAGGAATAGGTGTCTAATAGGGCATGTAGCTAGGTTATTTTATTATTAACACTACATATATTAGGTGACCTATAAGTAGGGAGTCTGGGCTTTTTGGGAGCGAGAAAGGGGTAGAAATATTTGCTGGAGAAGTATTAAGGGTAGTATAGTTAGAACCAGGGTTAGGGTGGATGTCACCATGTAGCAGTAAGCAATTATGAGGGTTAAATGATAGTTTGATAAGTTTACAGAGAGAAGGGTCTGCTTTTCTCAACTGGCGATATTTAATATGGGTTAGTCTATGAAACCGTGGTACAAGGTAGGATGAAGAAGATGTTATGTTGCTGTGTGTTAGAGAGGTTATAGGAATGAGTGGGCTTGTTTGTTTTAGGGGGTGTTGAAATTTAGCAAAGGTTAGGGATTCATAACAATATTGGTGTAACATTTGTACAGAGCTGTAGTTCGCTGTCCCTTTAAGCCGCATCTCTTTATTGAGTCATACATGGTCATGCAGCAGTCATCTGGTATTGTGGTTCTCTAGTTGCAGGAACTGACAGGATGCACACTGCAGGAAAAAGGCACATAATATTTTTACAGGCTGCTGATTCTACTCCATCCCATAACTCACAGCTCCCTTCGGCCTTTCCATTTCTTTATGGCTATGATGGTTCTCTGTGTTCTTTAAATGCCCCTCGGCTGATACCAGTGATTTGTCAAAGTTTTCAGTGGGAATGCTAATTATATTTTATTATTCTAGTCAGAGGCTTTAGGATTTCTGTCTGTTTTAAATAGTTTCATTCATTTTTTCAGTCCATAAGTACTTATACCCATCCTACACTGTGGCCAGTCTTCAAAATATTATCCGATATATATGGAGAGCCTAAACTCCTCTGCATCATCACAAAGTAAGCATAGGTAGCACTGAAAGTGAACAGCATTGCTACTTTGCTGGCTGTCCTGCCACAGGCAGAAGAATGTCTTGGCACTATTCATTCATTTATTAATTCATTCATTCATACTTGCTTTATACAGTTTGTGACCATGAAAGAGATGGAATCCACCATGACACTAAGTAAGATCAATATACATAAACTAATTCTGGATATGATGTCAGTCTCCAGAGTCTCAATATTACTAAACAAATGCCAGGTTAATAATGCAGAAGGATGAAGCCCTGACTAGGACGTAGTCAGTCTGGGTTTAGTTATAAGCTGGAAACTGAAGGCACTAGCATGGGGAGGAGAAAAGAAAAGAAACTATGCCAAATTACTTCTTTCATGGAAGAATGAGGGAGCAAGCGGGACATGTGTCCAATTTATATCCCTGTGGAGACTGAGAGTCTGAACAATCAGGAACCACCAGCAGAAATAGTGGCCAGGGGTCTTTGAAAAACATAACAGAGGATGGGTCCTCTCCCTCTCAACACTTTATTGCATGCCTGCCCTTTCACATCTCAGCACATTAAAGCATAGAGCCCAACCAAAGTTCTCACCAAGTGCCAAATATTTGTATAATATTTTTTTTACTTTGTACTGTTTAATAATTTTGATTATCTTGACTTTACTGTTCATATTTTTAACTTCTGTAACTGCTTACTCACAGGCTGAACTTGGAGTGGGTGCAGATGCTTTAGTAACCTTATAGCAAATGTATATAACAAACAAATAAATGCATACATACATATAAATAAATACTTAAATAAAAATAATCCTATATCAAGCCCCAACATGACAGATTCCAGTGCAGACAATCTTCTCCCTGTCATGAAGAAGTTAGACCCTGATGGCTGCAAGATTGTCTTGTCTGTATAGAAGAGAACCCTCTCGTAAAGATTCAGAATGTCACAATTATCATTGCTGTAGGAGGAAAAGAGCAGCTGAATGTGCTGGAGAATCTAAAGTCAGTAGCAACTAACCCTGCTATTTTAATCTGGAAGGAAGAGAAACGCAGCTTCTTGCATCTAGAAGGAGGAAAAACACAGCTTCTTGCAAAATAAATAGTTGTTCTGTACATGAATGAACAAGTCAGAGCTGCTTTCTACTTTTTGATCAGACAGATCACAGGAGTGGGGAAGTAGGCCTTTGAGGACTATCACCTCTTATAAGTGGTCCACATTGCTGAGAAAGACACTTGCCTAAGGGACAGGCTGAGTCACGCTAAATGTATGCCCCCAAAAGGGGTTCTTGTCCAAACACAACCAGGAAGACTTTTAAGAAAAGGAGACACTCTGTTCACAAACTATTTCTATCTTTCTGACCAGTGTCAGTTGTTACAGATACTTCTCCCTTATCTCACCTCCCAACAGCATTACTCATAATGCCTTGGTGGGATCCTCACTCTGAGGTCTCTGCAATGTACTCTTAATTCTTCTGATTATGAAATTCACTCACAATGTGACATTCCAAAACAAAAGTGATTCGGATAGTCTCACCCTGACACACATGTATGGTTTCCCATTACAAGCTATTTTTCCTGGACCTTTACCTCTATCACTCTAATAGAGACTTCTGACCCCACCCCCCAGTATGCACTGGGATCAACATGCACTCAAGTAGCGGACACCTTGCATACCTCAGTTTCACAGACGATACTGTCAGCAGTCTTTTCTGATAGAATATTTCAGTCCATTCATACTTGCAGAAACCAACGACCAAGAAAAGCTGCAAGGATAAATGGAAGAAGATTTTGATTGAAATGCCATACAAATTTTGGACCATTTGTTTACACCCAGTACTACAAATCTTAAATCATATTTATTGGATTGCTGATACAGGCCTTAGTTATTACTCCATCAAAGTTCACTTGGTGCCTATTTCTAACTTTCATTATGGGCAGGAACTTATGTCTCCGGCTAGTTTTCAAGGTGTGTTCAGTCTTTCTGAGGTGAGCTCTCTTCCTCATGTCTCCAGTTACAAATCCATTCTCCCATGGCACATTTATTTCAGGCTGGAAAAAAAATACTTTTTCCCTAGCTGTGCCAACTACATCCATCTGGATGAATTTATTTTTAATGCTGGCTACCTCTGGCAAGAGAATTGTGAATACTAGGCTTTTTTCCTGAGAAATCGTACTTCATTTTTCCTCAAGATTTTTTCTGCATAGTAACTACTCATTCATATCTAATGCAGCAAAATAAATTAATTTGAGACAGTCAACATTAGACATTTACAAAGGTTTCTAGTTGTCTGTCTCCTTTCCTAAAAGTCACCAAAGCAGCAAAGTAACTAAGCAGTAGTCATCTAGATTGCTTACTGCAGAACCTTAGTAAGGGTTGTGCATCCTTTACGATGGTTAGCAGAAGCATGGGTTAAGTTGAATCCTAATCCAGTCTTAATTGTCTTTAAAAATTTCACTCCTAACAAAATTATCTATAACATCCACGTATTCATACTAGCTGCTGCCACAGGTTTAGGTTATATCCACAATGAAACATCGTATACCAAATACTTCAGTGAATGAAGGCTTAGTATTTCCTGTTTTAAAGCCTTTTGACTTTTCTTATTACTACATAGTCACAGCTCTTATTAACCATAATTGATCAGTATTCAAATGCTATACTAATCAGGTCATAGTGTAAGGTGTTATCATCATACAAATGTATTTGTGTTGCTCAGCAATCCTTACCCTTTTTTTAAACTGGACCTTAGTGAAGATCCTGGCATCACTGTCGCTATCCTGCACATAAACTGCTAGATGAAATTAAAGGTAAGGAAATTCCTTTATTTATCGATTTATTTATCTATTTGTGATGCCCCACCACTGGACCAGTAATCAAGGAGGCTCAAGCCTCACCACTGGCATCAGTGGGGGACATACACTGAGAGGATGACAGGTACGCACACAGTATTTCCAGATGCAGCTCTCTGTATCCAGTGCACTTTTGTTTGGAGTTATCAAAAAGTACTAGAGAATCATCAGATAACCCATGTAGAAGATTCTATAGGAACGAGAAGTGTACTGATTGGTTCTCTGACAGAGTAGCTGATGCATGGAACAGACTAACAAATTACATTAAAGCAAGTACTAGTTTAGATATTTTAAGAACAGCTTGGACATTTATTATGGGAACAAGTGTTTTGGTATATTGGCAAGCTCGAAGGGCATTAATGCCCATGGTTGAAACATTTGTATGTATGTATGTATGTATGTATGTATGTATTTCTCTTAAGAGCACACAGAGCCCACAGTCAGTCTGTGGCTGGCTTCTCCCTATTTCTTCAGATCCCCAGTAAGACCCCTCACTGGCACAGCTATAGAGCTGAGATCTCAGCTGAGTGGCCAAGCCAAGACCTCCAGCACCCTCTCTGTACAACCCGTGCTCTGTGTCTCTGCCCAAGTAGCTGGCATACACACTCTTTGTGGTTTGATTTACACACACACACACACACACACACACACACACACACACACCTGGGAAAGGCTGGCACAGGTTTACTAGTTATGCCCCTTTTTGCCCAGATGATAAGGTAGTTATCACTGCCACCAGCCAACTCCTTATCAGCTACTAACAAAGGGTGTCCAATCATATCATATTAATATTAACACAAATGGTAGTTTGAAAAAGAACAAGTACTCTCAAAACTTAAATATCTCTAGACAGATATGCTACAATTAAAGACAAATATATTTAATAATAAGAGTTCAAAATAACAGGAAATATCTAAAACAACATGGCAGGACAGTCTCAAATAAATAAAGAAAAATATCTAAACTAAGCTTTGCTATATTCCTAACTATATCCAAATGAATTGTACTGTTCCCTAGAAACGTACTTCATCAGAGCAAGGCAGATGTATGCTGAATGGTTCATGTCAGGTCCAAGACAGAATACAGAATGCACTGTCTCACTAACAGGCTCCTCAGATTAATATGTCAAATATTACTGCTGGGATACCTTGCAGAATGACATCATTTCTTGTCATCTGACTCTGTCCCAGGTGAAACCCCCACTGCTGGAAGTTGACAATATTTAGCAGCTACATGTGAAAATACATAGATCTCAGATCTTTGGCAGATGCTGGAAGTCATAAAGCAATTAAATTCCTTCACATTTCAAGACTAGTAATTATTTCACTCTAGAGACAATACAGAAAGCTCCCTAGTTTCAGACATTGTGTCTCCTTGCTGCATTGAAATCTCAAAAGGTTTCTCATCCAGGAAAAAAGAGGTCATTGTTTCCCTCTACTCATCACTCATTAGACCCATTATAGAGTACAACGCCCCTTTTGGTATGTACCTCACAAGACATCTACAACAACTGGAAAGGCCACAGAAATACCTCACAGAGAGGATTACTGGCCTCAAACAGATGTCCTATGCAGACCGTCTCAAAAACTCCAGCTTTACTCCGTCGCATATCGCCTACTCATAGGTGATCTCTACCTAACATACAAATCTATGTCCAACCCAGAGCTGATGCACATGCTCCACTTAAAGAAATCCCAGTCCCTCCGAGCTAACACACTCTAGGGACCTAAACCTTGTCACCACAATAAACAAAACATGCTGGAGGGATAGATTCCTGTCCCAGAGACTTCCCGTACTCTGGAGCAAACTACCTATCTGTATCAAACAAAGCTCCTCATTAGCACTCTTCAAGAAAAATCTTGATGATTGGATGGGAAATAGGAAATTCACCCCGGGGATCACCTCTGTGGCTCTGCTCGACAGGGGCACAGGAAAATAATTTTCTTGGGTGGCGAAAGCCAGGGTACCTTTTTGGCAGGCTTGTATAGGGCCTAAGGCCGATAGCCTAGTACCTACCTATGAACCTATGAACCTATAGCTATTGATTATGGCTGTTAAGAAAGACATTTTAGGCAAAATACATACAACGCACATGATCAAAGTTAACTGTTTAACTCCTTTTTTCTCTGTTTAGTACATCATCTAGCTTATAATTAACAATCATTCCCATAGTGTACCTTGTCTTAGTTGTCAGAAGCAGCCTAGTATTAGTATATATTATTAGTAGTATATATATTTATATATATATATATATATATATATATATATATATATATATATATATACTATAAATATGTATAAATTATATATATATATATATATAATTATATATATAATAGATACTATATATTATATTATATTATATATAATATAATATACATACGCATAATTATTTATATTTATATTATATTGCATATTGAGATATATATATATATATATATATATATATATATATATATATAGATATATATATATAAATATGTATAAATTTTATATATATATATATATATATATATATATATATATATATATACACATATTATTTATTTATTTATTTTATTTTATTTGCAGTTGGTTTACCAGGATAGTCCATTGGGCCAAAATGAACCCGTTTTCAATGGAGTCCTGGGGAGAAAAGCTCCAAAAACAAACTAGGTACATACAGTAGGTTACTAATGATAATTATACAAATGTAAAAGATTCAAGCAATTAATTTCAAAAATACAGCAAACATTTAAAGCAATACAGACTAGTGATGAAACTTGGAGGTGTTATAGACTAATAAAAGGAATATTGCAGAGTGATACAGAGTAGTTATTACTTAAGAAGCATAAACTTAATAGGTGCAGTCTAGTACATTCTTTGCAGATACCCTGGGAATAATAATGTGAGTTATGGGAAATAATAAGGAAAATTGCTGGAGTAAACATGAGAGAGAAAGGAAGATGAAAATTGCCAGTATTAGTTATGTGGGGTGGGAGCAAGAGCATTCCCACTGGGATACTAGATGTGCGTGAAGAGATTTTTTTGAACATATAATGGTTAGAGGTGGTGTGAATGGATGGTGGTAGTGAGTTCCAAAGGCGAGCTAGGTTATAGGATAGTAGGTTTTTGCCTGGGGGACGAGTTGGTTTGTGCACTTCTAATAGATTTTGATTGTTTGACCTTAATACTCTATCAGGTAGGTGCATCTTAAAGGCAGAAGACAGGGAGGGACAGAGAGAGGGGTTGAAAATGAGCTTGTGGGCAAGAGTTAGCTGAGTATAGGTGAGATGACTGGGTAGTTCTAGCCATTTTAGTTTTTGGAAAGAGGAACAGTGGTGGGTGTAAGACATATGGCTGTTAGTGAACTTGGCGATTTTGTTGTAGCAAGAGGAAAGTTGTTTTTTTAGAGAGGACTGGAGATTAGTTAGGAGTGGAGCTCTATAGAGAAGGGAGGAGATAAGAAAGGAAGTAGAGAGAGTGATTTTAGTGGTGGGTGTAAGGTACTGATTTTGTCGGTAGAGCATACCTAGTTTTTGATGGTTTTTTTTTATATTTAATTATAGATGGGAGTTGAAATTAAGCTGGCTGTCAATTTAGACCCCAAGTAACTTGGCTTCTGACACCAGTTCCAGAAGTGAGTTATTTTGACTAGTAATCGAAAATGTGTTCATATCGAAAGAAGTGACTTTAGAGAGGGTAAATACCATTAATTTAGTTTTAGAAGCATTGAGTGCTAGGTGGTTTATTTTCATCCATTGCTCAGTGATTGAAAAAACATCTTGTGTAAGCTTTAGGAGTATGGGGGTAGATGTGGCAGAGCAGATAATGGTAGAATCATCTGCATATTGGATGATGTTTGAGAATGGGATGGATTTGCGGAAATCATTTATAAATATGTTGAAGAGAAGGGGACCTAGTATGGAGCCTTGGGGGACTCCGGTGGGGGTATTAAGAAATGAGGAGGTTGCCTTTTTCCATTTTACTGCTTGGTATCTATTGGATAAGTAGCTGGAGAACCAGTTCAAAGAGGAGGGAGATAGGTTAAGTTTTGAGAGTTTAGTTAAGAGCAGGCTGTGTGAGATAGTGTCAAAGGCCTTAGAGAGGTCAAGTAGTAGGGTAGAAACAATTGGGCCAGAGTCACGAGCTTTATTTACAGTTTCAAGAAAGGAGAGGAGGGCTGTCATGGTGCTATGATTTGGTCTGAATCCATGTTGTGTGGGAGTTAGAAGATTATTATCTAAGAGATGTGGTAGGAGTTGAAGTTGGACACACTTTTCTAGAAGTTTAAAAATGGGAGACAGGATAGCAATGGGTCGGAAGTTAGTAACATTGTTATTGTTGCGACCTTTATGTAAAGGTATGATAAAGGCCTGTTTCCAGATTTGGGAAATAAAAATATATTTGGGATATAAAAATATATTATAAATATGTATATATATTAGTAGTATAGTCTAATACTGGTTTTATAAAGGAAAAAGTCCCTATATGTTTGTAGCTTGGAAAGGGCTGTATTATATGGCCAAAAGGTCTTCTTGACAATGGTCAGGAATTGCAAACCATTGACATTTCTTTATTCACCACACAGCATTGTACTTGAACAAATACTCCAAATATATATTTTCCTTTTTAGATTCCATTCTTATTCATAGTGTTCTCAGTGAAAAATGTTACAGCCACAGTATTTCAGATTCTGGTCTGTTTTCATCAGGAGCCACATAGTTCTGGGCATACCTCTCAACTGTTCAGATTTTCACAGAATGTCCAGATTTTCGCCTCATATCTTTGGTCTGTTCCACATAAAATTTCTGATTTTCTGGCAAGTCACTGGGATGATCTGTGCACTGAAGTGATTAAATAATGATATACATTAGAGTTTCAGACATCATTTCCTTCAGAAAAATACATGCTAAGACAAACCCTGTTATTCTAGCAACTTTCTAAGTTTATAAGAGCAATATCTAAAATATGTCCCCATTTTTGGGTCTTTCTCCAGATTTTTTGCATTAAGAGTTTTAGAGGTATAGTTCTAGGCTGACAGTCTTTTAAGGTACAATGTCTAGTGTTTGGCCTGACAGCTACTTACTGAGGGCCCTTGTGCATGTTCAGCCAATAATTCATGAGTTTCATTTGCAAGAAGCAGAAATGCAAGAAGATGATGATAACAAAAGCATTAAAGATCAGAGCCTGTTGATATGCTCTGGTATGTTTAAAAGACAGTCTTTTTTAATGGTGAACTGTGCTTTCTTGACTCTCCTACTTCTCCATAATTTCTCGGAGGTAGATTTTGAAAGATATAATAATCAAAATTACATTTTTATTCAGTGGAAGCTTGCAAAGTCAAATTCATTAACTTTGTCCCATTTATTTTTGCTCTGCAAGTATTGTTTGAACATTTCGAAATGGTTTAGTACATAGATGATAATAATTCTTACAGGTGGTCCACATAGGAGGGGAAGACGAGAACAGGCTTTTGTTATAAATGAAAAAAGGAAGTAGTTCCAGGTGCCATCAATAATTGCATATATTCACATTTATTCTCACGCCTTCTGCTATAAAATGGATCGCCCTTCTTGCAGTATGATTTTTGTCTTCATATTTTTACCACTGAACTAATTCACTTCTTTCAGACGTTATACCCTTCAGATATCTATGCAAAAGAAGAAGAAGAAGAAATTTCAAAGGTATGCTGCTAGCAGGACTGTCAACCAAATGGATGTCCGAGGAATGTACATTATTCAATACTCTTGTTTGCTACTGTTTTAAATTCCCAACCTTCATCAATAACATTATTCCATGCCTTTCCTATTCTGTATAAAATATGTTTTTTTTTTTTCAATTTTCCCTGAGTATCTGCCCTTTGAATATGAACTGTACACTCTCCTTCATATACAACTAATTTTCCTCAAAGTTGATATCCCATTGTATTTTGTTGATATCTCGATGCATTGCACATCTCTCTCTTCATCCATTACAGTGTATATGTTCAGCTTTGTAATCTTCTCTTATATTTTAATTATTTATTTATTGTATTTGTTCACTGGGATAACCCAACTGGTCAAAAGGTTATCCCTTTTCAGTGGAGGCCCAGGGAGCAAAGCTACAGAAAAATTATAACAGTACATAAAAACATAGTAATGGCTTTTGATGCACACTTTCTGCATTTTTTTACAGTTCTCTGAACTCCCTTCGCTGTATTCTTATCCTTATAGAGGTAGGGCTTCTGAAACTTCACATAATACTTCATACGAGGTCAGCCTCAGTTGTTCAGCTGTAAAAAGCATTAAGGATGAAAAAGTTATCTCTGAAACAATGAGCCTGACTGAAAATAGAAAATGTGATTAAAAAGCCAGTAAGTGAAAGGAGATGAATAGATTAGCAAGATGACTTGAAGAATTGGAAGATGTCACAAAACTTTTGAAATCTAAGTACCAAATTGAATAGGTTAGTGGAAATAAGAAAGATAAAAATGGGTATGGGCAGGAACTGTGCCAGTATAATTTTGTAAAGAAGATGTTAGACTCTGTCTGTGGCAGCAAAGGGCACAAGCTATGGGCAACACATAGTAGTACATGTTATGACATGACAATCATGTGGCAAAGAAGACAGTGCATATGGAAAAGCAAACAGCAAGGAACTAGGAAACATATGAAAGTTAGTAGAGTTTGCCTTTCCTTGAGGTGTTATCAGTATTCTATTTGAATTCATATTAACTTGCTAAAGGAAAGTTTGAGTGAAAATACAAGAAATATAAATAGAAGGAAGAAACCTTTATCAAACGTCAAGAAAATATTTGCATGTACAAACACTCACTGCCCCCTTATGAGGGAATCACTCCCCTAAAATTTAAATATACCATCTTTATGATCATACAACAGTGGAAAAAATGCAAACTCAGTTCATTCTGGAACTTGCTGAAACTAGCTTCAGGTAACTGACTAGTTCTTGTTCTACATCAGCAGACTGGAAGCAAATAAACTGGGACTTCAGTGACTGGATGGGGGGGTTGGTATTAGGATTGACAATGTAAAAATTCACTGTACAGACCATGCTTTCTCAGACTTTAGTCCCAAATTGTGGCAACCTCTCCCTTCTTTTCTTAAAGATCATTCCTCTTACCCATTTTCCATTGACAAATAAAAGCACATTTCAAGACTCTAGGAAAATGCAACTGCTATTTCTCTGGTCATAATCTTAACCTTTTCTTTTGTCTACATACCTTGCTCTGACTCTATTTTTGATTGTGATTCTTGCAGCATGCCAAATCCAATGCCATTCTATATTTAATGTAGGTATACACTGTGCTTTTTCAGTCGCTATGATTGTAATGTTATTTATCTATTGCCTTTATACCCTCAAGCCAACTATGATATTGACTTTGTATACAATATATGTATATATATTGCATTTTTTCATTCTGATAATGTCATATATCTATTGTGTTTTCCCCGGGATTTGACTGAAATGGTTCCAGAGAGATCAGAGTTAACAAATTCAAAATAAATAAATAAATAAATAAAATCCTTGAGGTCAAGCAGTAATATAGGAAAACAAAGGACTTTAAATATGAGAGGTGCCCTATACATATGTGAGAACATCAGATGTAGATGGAGAGGAAGCAGACCAAATGTAACAAGCTGTTCACACCAAAGAGAATAAGTGTTTAAAAAGACGATGTGTGATGCTAGAAGCATGAGGAGATAAACCGGCATAATGTAACAATCGTTGAAGGCAGTACACATATCACACACAAAACAAAAATGGGCCAATGGGGATAGATCATGAAACACTGAGCTATCAGGTTAAAGTGTAGGTTACAGTGTCTTCATGATGGATTGTGGGAAGTGTCAGCGTGTCATAATGTGGGTCAGGAGGGAAGAGGCCTAGAAGGCAAAAGTGAATTTGTTTGTTTTGAGACTGAGTAAACCAATTTCAAGATGCTGGGGCCTTGACATCTCCTTAATCACAAAAGGGAGAGAATGATGCCAGCCTAGTGAACTGAAAAAAAACTGGGACAAAAAGAAGAAGATGGCCATTATGGATATAGATGGATTAATTGGTGCCAGTTTTATTATGCTCATTCAGGCAGCACCAACTGACCAAATGAAGCACTGACAATTTTGTTTTCTGTGGGTGCTTTGCTCAAATGCAGGGGAGACCCTCTGCACCATTCTCTAATATAATCTACTCCATGGTGAATAAACACCAAATTAAATTATACATAGGTTTTGACAAAACTGCACTGAGCCAGTCAGTCCCAAATGAATAGGTGGATTTAGCTGTTGTCGAACCTGCAGCTGAATTCTGAGCACTAATGGCGACTGTATTTCTGGCACTTAACTGGGAAGGGCTTATTTCACAGAGGAATTAGAACTTAGCATTTTGTACTGGTGATTTCACAGAGGAATTAAAACTTACCATTTTGTCCTGGTGATTTCACAGAGGAATTAAAACTTACCATTTTGTACTGGTGATTTCACAGAGGAATTAGAACTTACCATTTTGTACTGGTGATTTCACAGAGGAATTAGAACTTACCATTTTGTACTGGTGAAGCTACTTCCTCTGTATCTCACTGTGCCACCAACCCTAAATGCTACTTTCGCACATTGCTTTCTTTCATCCATTTTGCATTATACATCCTCCTCAAGTTAATTCCTACTTGTTATGATTATTTACCCTCAGCTCTTCTCTTTGATGCTTGTTTCTCATATACATGGTTTAACATTTCTTTCCAGTGATTTTAAGCTACCAGAGATCTCACCATTCATCACCATTATTTAACTCAACTTGTAATTTCGGTCCTTGAGTGCATATTACCCAGCATTCACAAATTTGAGATGTCTATAAAAACACATACTTTTCTTTCCAATCATACTTCAGTGCCACTTATAAAGACATAATAGAGGTTTATGAGGAATCTCTGATATATCTGCAGAGTTTTGTATTGCCCACAGCAGTTCTGCTATGATGATTAACTTTCTGTCCAAATAGTTTAAAGATTATCCTGTCTACACTGTGGAGCAGAGATGTGTAGCACTGTAACCAGTAAAATGCTGTGAATCTTTCAAATGACCACACATTACTGGAACGTTATGCTTAATGTATCCTAGAAAATCCATTCTAGAGTCTTAAAAGCCATTGTTTAGACTCCCTTTTGCATACCACCAAGTCACAAATCATAATATAATCTAGACAAGGTAGTAGAAAGTGCAGAGGCCAACTGAGTGGTAAGGGTGAGGGGACAATAGTGAATTAACCCAAAGGCATGCACAGTGGGATTTCAGCAACAGTAAAGTGGCCAGCTGAAAACAGCATATCTCCTTCCAGAAGAAAAGCACCACCATTTAAGCTGGCCACAGCAGAATGAAGCATATCAGAAAAGCATGGCATGTAGCCAGCCCCAAATCTGCACAACTACATTTTTCAAGAATCAGACATAGAAATAGATAGCAGAGGAATGTTCATTGGTATTATGCTATGTCCCGCCTTGTCACATACCACCACTCCTTGAAACATACCCCCATAATTGCTGTCTTCTTCTTTAGAATTTTGCTATTGATCCAGGCCTTCTGTGGTAACTTGTTCTCAAAGACACTCCTTTGATTAATACTCTTTCTTGTCAAGTTGATATTTAATTTATTGGACTTTTGCCCATTAAGCTCCTAAATGGTATGCATTCTATAGTGCAGACTGTTTTTTTACTGAGTCAAGCTTCAGTTGTACTGATTATATCTTATGAAGGAGAAACACATATAGATGTCGGCTGCTTTGACTTTTATATATCACACTGACATACCCTTTTAAACAATATAGCTCTGCTTAATTTATCCAGTTTAGCCAATGTAACTTATTTCATAATGAACTGTATATATTTTTAAAATCCTGCACTAATTATCCACAGCTTTCCTGTGCCGGTCCCACGGTTTTGGGCTGCTAGACTCGCCTCCCGTAATCCATCCCGGGTGCTCCCTCCCTGCCTCAAAGCAAAAGGAATAACTCCAGACACCTCCTGAAGACACCCTAACTCTGCCAGCCTGCCTGATAATCAAAACCCTACTGCTGAAAAGACCCCCCAACAAGATTGTGTTAAATTAATCCATCCTGGGTGCTCCCTCCTTGCCTCAAAGCAAAAGGAATAACTCCAGCCACCTTCTGAAGAAACTCTAACTCTGCCACCCTGCCTGGTAATCAGAACGCTACTGCTGAAAAGACCCACCAACAAGATTGTGTTAAATTAATCCTTCCTGGGTGCTCCCTCCCTGCCTCAAACCAAAAGGAATAACTCCAGCCACCTCCTGAAGACACCCCAACTCTGCCAGCCTGCCTGGTAATCAGAATGCTACTGCTGAAAAGACCTCCCAACAAGAGTGTGTTAGATTAATCCATCATGGGTGCTTCCTCCCTTCCTCAAAGCAAAAGGAATAACTCAGTACTGACGAAATCTGTCAGGAGGAAAAGGAAACCACACTCACTACAATTCCAGTCTCACATAGACCTACCACGACAGCAAACCAAACACATAAACACACAAAAACATACTTGGAGGCTCTAAATAAAACTCTGCCTAAGCAGCAGAGACCTCCAAAGCAGACACCCAAGCAACCGCTACCCCAAAACAAAACACGTGCAACACATTGCTCACAAAGCCAGTGTACTGAACAGTCAAAGCCCATAAGGCTAAACAACACACCTGATACACTTGTAATAGGTGACTCTATCGTCAGGCACAGTGACGTCCCGCTCACCAGGCTGAACAAGGAGAAGGTCACAGTGAGCTGCCTGTCAGGCGCTAGGATCCGCCACATAACACAAGCACTCAGGTCACTCCAAGGCAAGTACAAATATGACTCAGTCATTGTCCATGCTGGTGTGAATGACCTGAGACATACCTCCCTGGACTAAATGAAAAGAGACATAGAGGAGCTCTCTGTAGCATCTTACCCTCACCAAGAATGATGCCACAATATGAAGACAAGATGATCAATTTCAACAATTGGCTTAAGTATTGGTGTCATTCAAAGGGGATCCAATGCCTGTCAGCCTGGGATGACATGCTTGACAGGCCACAATGCTTCGCTAGGGTCGGCTTGCACCTGTCACCCCTGGGCTTTCGGATATTGGCAAAGGCTGTTGCTACCCCCATAGTGCCTTTTTTAGGCAAGGCTCAAAAGACAAACCCACCTCCATAGGTATCACAAGGGATAAGAAACTAAGAGTAATGCTACTCAACGCCAGAGGTCTAAACCTCAAGATGCATGCACTCGAAACTCTCCTTAGCATGGAGAACATCGATATCTGTGCAGTAACAGAAACCTGGTTCAAGGCTCCCGAGAGCACCCCAGAACTACCAGGTTATACCTCATACCATGCTTTTCGGCCCCAAAACTTGGACCGAACCAGAAAAGGAGGGGGAGTATCAATATTCATCAAAGATACCCACACCTCCAGGTTGGTGGCACAGCACGAAGCATCAGAGACTATCCATGTGCAACTAACAGTGGGTAAAACTGCCTTCCAGTTTATAACCTGCTACAGACCACCCTCCCAAACCCAGGAACCCCACTCAGCCTTCCTGAGAACACTGGAAAATATGAAGGTCTCTCCAAACACCATTATATTGGGCGACTTCAACTACCCAAACATAGACTGGGAGCATTACTCTAGCTCCAACACCCTAGCTCAAAGGTTCCTAGAATTTATAAACTCAAATGCTATGGAACAACTTGTTACCACTCCCACAAGAGGGAAAACATACTGGACCTGATCATCACCAACATGGGGACTCTATGCTCCAGACCAGAAGTGTATCCCTCACTGGTAAGATCAGACCATAAACTAATCTCACTGGATATTCACATCCCGACCCCACCCCCTGCCCAGAAAACCACAGTGAAAAACTTCTCTAAAGCAAATTTCACACTCCTCAAAACCGAGGTGGAATCCTTCAAAGCCCCCGGGCCTGTGGAAAATATGGCCCAGACCGCAGAATCCTTTATAAATGCATTCTGTGAACACCTTCAGGAATCCATGGATCATGCAATCCCAAATAAAACCAAGACCCAATCCTCCAAAGGCAGACGTCCTGTCTGGTGGACCCCAGCCATAAACAAACTATACAATAGAAGGAGGAAGCTACTACATGATAGAGCAAAATCCCAAAAAGGGAAGGCATCTCTGATCAGTGTTAGCAAAAATCTATGGGCACTCATAAAATCGTCTAAGGCCAGCTTCGAGAGAAAAATTGCACAGGACACCAAGGATAATCACAAGGCTTTCTTTAGTTATGTTAGGAACCTGGGTGGGAATTCCCAGATATGCTCAGAATTAGTCCAAAATGACAAAAAATACACTGAACCCACAGACATTGCCAACATCCTATCTGAGAGGTTCAGCACAAACTCCCCCCCTCCCCACCAAAAGGGCAAATATCTATCCCAGCAGAGTGCTGCCCCCCTGACATCTCAGATGCTCAGTTAAGAGCCGCCCTCTCCAAAGCAAAAAACACAGCATCAATGGGACCAGATGGTATCCCAGGCTGCGTCCTACATGAACTCCAAGAAGAGCTAAATCCAAACATAAAACTACTGTTCAGTCTCAGCCTTACCACAGGATATGTACCCAAAGAGTGGCGTACAGCAACAGTGGTCCCTCTCCACAAAGGTGGTGCCTCAACGGATCCTGGAAACTATCGCCCCATAAGCCTGACTAGCTTGATCTGCAAAGCTATGGAAAGGATCATCATGGACCTCATAAAAAAAGATATTGGGGACCTACAGACACTGGATCCTACCCAGTTCGGCTTTGTTAAGGGCAGATCCTGCCTCTTAAACCTGGTTGATTTCTTTGAAACAGTCACCAAGGCCATTGACGAGGGGAAGGTGGTCCACACAGCCTACCTGGATCTCGCAAAAGCCTTCGATACAATACCCCACTTGGGCATTATAGATAAGCTCACCAGCTTAAATATAAACCCCTATGTCACTAGATGGGTTGCAAACTGGCTCAAGGACAGAACCCACATGGTTAGAATTGCTGGAGCCATGTCAGACTCCAAACCAGTTACAAGTGGCATCCCACAAGGCTCAGTCCTGGGACCTCTCCTGTTCAGTATATATTTCTCGGAGGTACAGGCCAACACGGAAGGACTGTGGCTGACCAAGTTTGCAGATGACTGCAAACTGGGTGCTATAATTGACTCTCCAGCCGACACAAGCATTCTCCAAAAGGGCCTCATAGAAACAGACAACTGGTGCCAGAGCCATGGCCTCAAGCTAAACGCCAAAAAGTGTATAGTCATCCCCTTTGGCAAAAACAAACTGCCCACAAATTACCACATAGGTGGTAATCCATTAAGTACAGAAAAAGTAATTAGGGACCTGGGGACCCAAGTTGATAGCAATCTCTCATCTGACAACCATGTGGCCAAAGTGGTTAGAAAAACATTTTATATAGCCCACCTAATTAATCATGAAGGGATTCACATCTAGATCAGGGGAGATCATTGTGCCTCTTTACTCATCCCTCATCAGGCCCATAATTGAGTACAATGCCCCTTTTGGGATGTATCTTACCAGACACCTGAAGCAACTGGAAAGACCCCAAAAGTACCTCACCAAGAGGATCAAAGGGCTCAAACAGATGCCATATGCTGCCCGGTTAAAGAAACTCCAGCTCTACTCAGTGGCATACCGCCTGCTCAGAGGCAATCTGTGCCTGATGTATAAAGCCATGTCCAACCCGGAATTAATGAACATGCTGCACCTCAGAAAATCCAAATCCCATCGAGCTATGTGCTCGAGAGACGTGAACCTCAGCATTGAAATAAATAGGACATGCTGGAGGGACAGATTCATAACCCAGAGGCTCCCTTCACTCTGGAATAAAATCCCAGTCCAGGTTAGGCAGAGTCCTTCATTGACTCTCTTCAAGAGGAATCTTGATGAGTGGATGGGGGATCGTAGGTTTACCCCGGGTATCACTTCCGTGTCACTGTTAGACAGAGGCACAGTATACTAACCTCGAAAAAGGGCATAGCAAAATTAATTTCAAATGGGTGGTGAAAGCCAAACACACTCTGGCTAGGGTTATAAATGCCCTAGGGCAGATAGTCTAGTATGAACCTATGAACATATGAACTCCACCCACCTTCTGAAGACACCCTAACTCTGCCAGCCTGCCTGGTAATCAGAACACTACTACTGAAAAGATCCCCCCAACAAGATTGTGTTAAATTAATCCATCCCGGGTGCTCCCTCCCTGCCTCAAAGCAAAAGGAATAACTCCAGCCACCTCCTGAAGACACCCTAACTCTGCCAGCCTGCCTGGTAATCAGAATGCTACTTCTGAAAAGACCCCCCAACAAGATTGTGTTAAATGTATGTTGCTCACTACTAATTATGCATTGCCTTGTTGTAATACCTATTGTGCTGGTCTGGCCTCCCGTGCGCCCGTGCTAGCAGCCTACTGTAGACCATATGCCCTCTCCCCCTCCTGTTCTCCATATCTAAGACTATATTAGGGGGGTGGGGTAGCTGTACTCTATAAATCTGAGTTGAATGTCACCATAGATGTAATACAACCTCCTCAGATTAATAACTCAGAGATTCTTGCCACCAAATTGCAACTTAATAAAAATAAATGCATTAATATCATCTGTATGTACATTCCCCCAGGTAACAATATATCTACATTTGAAGATATCCTACACTGGCTATCATGTCACTACCCCCAAGAAACCCTACTACTTGGAGACTTTAACATAGACTGGGGCACCTGTTCCTCAGAAACCCCAACCACCCATATTAATCTGCATGCATTTACACAAATCATATCCACCCCTACCAGGATAGGTAACCCCAACCAAAAAGAAAGTATACTTGACTGGGTACTCATAAACAGTCACCCCCAACTGTACACCCCTGGTACCCTCCTTAATGGTCTAAATGATCACCTTCTCACATGTTATTAAGCACAAAACCATTAATTCCCAACAACCCTTACTCAGAAAGGTTAGAAACAATAAAAACTTTGACCCTGCCAAATTCCAACAAGAACTAAACTTATGTAATTGGTCTATTCTAAAACACCTCCCCTTAGAGGAAGCAGAAGCATACTTTAACAACAAATTCCTTGAGATCCTTGATTTGAATGCACCTGTTCGTTCAAAGATAACCAAGGCAAAAACTGCACCATGGCTTTCTATAGAGTCTAAACTCAAAACTACCCTTAGAAACAAAGCATGGGCTTTATGGCATTCTTCTAAAGACCCTCAAGATCACATTAAATACAGGAAATCCAGGAACGAAACCAAAAAATCAATTTTACAAGACAAAAAAACAATACTACTGTAATTTACAGACAGTAAATCAAAATAACCCTCAGAAGTTTTGGGCAGGTTTAAATAATCTACTACATCCTGGACAAACTTCAACCCCAATCCCTGCTACTACTATTGATAAAACCCCTGAAGATGTCTCTGATAGTTTTAACCAATTCTTTACTGAGACAATTCAAGCCCTAGCTAGCCAACTACCTCCTAGCTCCCCTGGTCCTGAAAGTAGCACCCCTCGAAACCTACTCGCGTTCAGCTTCCAACGAGTCGCCACTTCACTTATCTGTACCTTGATCAAAAAATTAAAACCCACTACACTTTCTGCTGATCAACTCCCTGCTGAGTACGTACAAAAATCAGCTGATGTTATTGCTTACCCCGTCTCAATACAAATCAATCGAACCATAGTAGAAGCTAAAATTCCCACCATCTGGAAAATATCCTATGTAATCCCACTTCACAAAGGAGGCAGCTCTACTGAATTCTCCAGTTATAGGCCAATAGCTATACTCTCTCCACTTGCAAAGATTATGGAAAAATGTATTCATAGACAACTCATGCACCACCTAATCCAAAATCGCCTTATGGCAGACACTCAGCATGGCTTCCGTCCTCATCACAGCACTACTTCAGCCCTCCTAGCCTTTACTAACACCATAAACCATAATTGCAACAATAATTATATATCCTCAGCCCTCTTTTTGGATCTTTCCAAGGCATTTGATATGGTTGATCACCAACTTTTAATCCACACCCTGCAAACATTCTGTCTAGATACTGGAGCCCTCCAATGGTTTCAAACCTACCTGAATGGTCAACAGCAGGCTGTCCTCTGGCAGAACAAACTCTCTAACCTTCTACCTAACACCCTTGGAGTACCACAAGGCTCTTGCTGGCCCTTGCTGTTCTCCATCTTTATTAACGACCTTTACACTGTTATCCCAAAAGTCAGATGTATCCAATATGCTGATGATTCTACTCTGATTTGCTCAGCCACATCTCCAGTAGAGTTATGGTCAGGTACCCAGACCACCTTTGATAGCATAGAAAACTGGCTTTCTGAACATCGTCTGATCCTAAATCCCAAAAAAACTAAAATGCCGTTATTTTCACCAGCATGTAGGTCTACCACTTTTACCTTTACCATAAAATCAAATGATGGCACAATAATCTCCCCTGACCCATCTACAAAACTATTAGGTGTCATCATAGACAATAATATAAAATTTGACCTACATGTTAACCAAACTATCAAAACCATCAATAAAAAACTAGGGTCACTTTACAGAATAAAAGCCTTCCTAACCCCTTCAGCTAAAATTGCCATAGATCGCTCTCACCTTCTTTCAACCCTTCTGTATGCATCCCCTCTACTCTCAAATTTAAACAAGACTGTCCTTAACAAACTCTCAATTTGCTACAACCACATTGCCAGGTTTGCCACTGGACTGCCTTTTAGGACACATCATTGCATCAATCTAAATCAGCTTGGGTGGCTTGAACTACCAAGCCTAATCCAGTATAACCAACTGATTATGGCCTATAAAATCCTCTATAATCCGGACAATACTCCTGCACTTAAAAATATTATCACCCCCTATAACAATCCTAGACCGCTTCGATCCTCTAACAAATTACTAATTCAGACTAGCAAAATTAATAACACAGAAGGTGATTCTCTCTTTGCAAACTCTGTAAGTAGATCCTGGAACTCTCCTCCAGCTGATATTACCTTACTTTCCACCTTAGGTCAATTTAAAATTAGACTCAAACAACATTTGTCACTTAACTGGCTATGTCAATGTATCAAGCCTGGCTAACTCTCTCTCTAGAATGTGTAAAAATCTGTTAACCAGTTTACTGTGTAATTTAATTTAATCCTGACTTGTGCTCAGGATTAACTGTAACCTGTGGAACTTGTTTAACTTGCTTACTTATGTAATCTCTGTAAATAGTCTGTTTGTAATATGTAATGCTGGTATTATGTAATGCTGTTTCTGCTTACCCTTGGAGTTTTTCTCCCCAGGCCTCCACTGAAAATGGACATGCATCCAGTCGGACTATCCCGGTCAACAAATGTAAAATAAAAAATAAATAAATAAAAATATTTACACCTAAGACAGGTTTAGACTCTCCTTGCTGCTTGTTTCCTCCCTCTACCACTAAGTGGTAGCATCTACCTAAGTAAACCCTACTTGTACACTTTAATCCTGATAAGTTAATTTTCTACAGAAGGGTCTGTTTAATCTAATATTCTATGACTTCATATATCCTTTCCCTCCATGCTACAGCTCCCTCAGTAAAGGTCAGCCTGTACTACCTCTTCCAAAACATTAGAACAAACCCTCTTACTACAGACATTTAACTGCCCTTCACTGATACTTTGCTGTACTCACCTTTTCTGCTCCTTCCCACTCCATTCACCTTTCAGGCTCACTCCGCTCCCCCTACCCTTCACCCAATTCCCACCCGCCCCAGCACTCCTAGCTTTATTCCTCCTTGACCCCTCCCTCCCAACCTAATCACGCAATAGCTACTCCCCCCACCAATTCCCTCCCATCAACTATCCCTTCACACACTTCCATCTGCACACCACCCATATAATTACAGTCCCCTCCTCCTTTATTACATTTCTATAAAATCCATCATCACTCCCTCACTAAAATTCTATTAAAACCTTCATCACTTTCTAAAACCTCTCTTCCTATTCAGCCTGCTCTTTGCCACAATCCTACATCATTCTTTCTCCCTTCTGCCCCAATATGTTCTTATCAAGTCATCACACCCTCCAAGTTCCCTGCCTCCTTTCCCTTCTCCTAATTCTCCTATACTTTGCTAGCTCATATACCTCTAACGCTTGCCCAAAATCACCTACTAAAACAACTAGCATACATACACATCTTCACACTCAATCCTACTCCCATTTCCATTCCATCTCCTCATCTCTCCTCCAGCCCAACACCCTTCACTTATTCCAGCCTAAAATCCTCTCCTTTAAAGTTAAGACACTGTCACCCACTCTAACCTTAAAACCACCAAATCTCATACCTAGTACACCTAAATGGCTAAAGGATATTACCTTTAATAACTTAGTCCAAGCTGGTGATATTCATCCAAACACTGGTCCTACTCCCTCCTTTGCCAACACCCACCATCTATCATCCACCTCCTACCAGAACACCCTAAAGTTTTTCACTATAAATGCAGAAAGTCTTAACAACAAAATTCACCAATTTTAAGCTTGGTTAAGCCATAACCAATTTGACATCTTAGCCATCTCTGAAGCATGGCTCAAACCCTCCATCTCTGACTCTGAGATCCTACTCCCCATGATTTCATACTCTCAGAAGTGATCGACTTAACAAAAAAGTTGGCGGCTCTGCCCTAGTCTACTCTAACCTCCTTACCATAATTCCCCTCCAAATTCCAATTTCCCAATTCCAGAATTCATAATTAACTCTGGCCTACTAAAACTAAATAAACACAAAAATGTCTGTATTATTGCCCTATTTATCTCACCTGGTAATAATATCTCTACACTCGAAGAAATTTTCTTATGGGCTTCTACTCGAATTCACTACAAAACATACATTCTAGGAGATGTAAATATTGATTGGACAAAAATCTATTGCCACTCTCCCTCCCTAACCATTAACCTCTATAACTTCTTTCAGTTAATCCTCCCCATCACCCAACCAAACAAAATAAATCCACCTGGATCCACCTTAGACTGGATCCTAGTCTCAGATCTGAAAAAAAATAACCAACTCTGGCACTATTCCCGATACCATTAGCGACTACCTCCCAGCCTTCATACATCGCTCAACCAGCTCTTCCCCACACCAGCATCAATACATCTACACTCGCAACCTCATTAACTTCAACCCCACTACTTTCTCAAACATTTTCAAACAGATGAACTGGCAGATTCTAAACACCCTTCCTCTTGACAGTGCTATGGATTACTTCAACTCTGTCTTCTTAGATACCCTAAACTCCCTCGCCCCTCTAAGAAGCAAAAGGATAAAAGCTAAAACTGTGCCTTGGATATCCGAAGAAACAAAAAAGACCATGCACCAAAGAGATAAAATATGGAAACTTTAACAAAACAATAAACTGCCCACTACACTGCTCCAATATCAACAGCTGTGTAACCTTGCAAAAGAACTAATAACCAAGGGCAAAAAAAATCTACTATATCAAACTCCAGTCCAGAAATAATAATAAAAATCCCAAACTTTTCTGGAATTCAATAAATTCTCTTCTCAATCCAGGCTCCAAGAATAACCCCTGTCTTGACCCAAGTAAATCTGACCTTGAACTAAGCTCTGAATTTAACTCATTCTTCATAGAAACTATTTCTAACCTCACCAAGACATTTCCTAACAATAACCCAACTTCCTTTCACTCACCACTTTCTAATTCACTTAGCAATCCTACCTCTCTGTTTGAGCTCAAACCCATCTCCACTAACTTTATACAAAAACTTTTGTCCAAACTTAAACCTTGCTCTAATGCTCCTGACAATATCCCTTCCTTATTCCTAAAATGTGCTGCTGATGGTATTGCTCTTCCAATCAGCATCATTATTAACAGATCCATAAAGGAATCATATGTCCCTAAACTCTGGCTCTCAGCCTATATTCTTCCACTTCACAAAGGAGGCAAAAATACCAGCATCTCAAACTTTCGCCCAATTGCTCTGCTCTCACCAATCTCCAAAATCCTAGAAAAATGCATCCACCTCCAACTCATGCCTTGTCTGCCCCTAAACAACCTTCTCACTCCCACCCAACATGGCTTATGCCCAGGCCATAGCACTATAATTGCTCTAATCTCTTTCCTTGAAACTGTCAATCAAGCCCAAAATTCAGGACATTTAGTTTCTACCATTGTACTTGATCTGTCTAAACCTTTGGATACTGTGTCCCACAAGCTCCTTCTCTGTCAACTCTCTGACCTCCATCTCTCACCCAACAGTATATCCCGGTTCTCCAGTTATCTATCCGATAGATCACAGGCAGTCAAATGGAAGAACTCCATCTCTTCCTTCCTACTCACCCCACCTGGAGTACCACAGGGATCTATTCTTGGCCCCATGCTTTTTAATATCTTCATCAATAACTTTCACTCTGCTATTCCTGACACCAAAATCATTCAATACACAGACGATTCAACCTTAGTCTGTTCTGCCTCAAACCTCTCTGAACTACTAACCAAAACCCAAATTGCATTCTCAACAACCAGAAACTGGATGTGCCAAAACCACCTCTCTCTAAATGCAAATAAATCAAAGATTCTACTATTCCCTCCTACAAAGTCCCTCTCCTATGACAAAAACAACTTCAAAGTCTATAGCCATACCAATTCACCTATAGAAGTAGTTCCCTCTGCTAAACTACTTGATATTACCATTGATGATCACCTCAAATTTGATATACACATTCAACAAAATATCAAGAAAACCCACCAAAAGCTAGGCATGCTGTACAGGACTAATCGCTTTCTCTCCAACTCTACTAGGTATACTCTGGCCACAACCTATCTTCTTCCTTCCTATTATATTGAGCCCCTCTCCTAACCAATCTGTCCTCCACTATCACCTCCAAACTAGAAAACTGCTATAACAAAATCTCTAAATTTGCCACTAACTCCAAAAACTATACCCATCATTGCCTCACCCTACAATCTTTAGCATTCATCTGTTACTTATTTCTCACCCTACAATCCCTGAATTGGCTCGAACTCCCTTACTACCTAGACTACCTCCAACTCACCACTGCTCATAGACTCAAATTTCACCCAACAAAATGTCCTGCCCTAACTAATCTCCTCCTGGCCTAACTAATCTCCTCCCCACTACATACCCAACAGAACATCTAATAGCTATCAACAAACCTAAACGTCCTGCTGGCCAACTTCATCCTCTCTTACTAACTTGGCAAAAAATGAAATTCCCTTCCATCTACTCTAAGATCTGTACCAAACTCTGAAAACTTTAAAAGCATGCTTTTCAAACACCTGTCCTGTAAGCAAAAATGTACCTGCCTTCACGTTACCTAATCCAAGCTAAGCTTTCTGCTCCCAGTGTGTTCTCTCTCTATTTCCTGGGGTCTCTATGCCCACAACAACTCCTATAGCTACTCCGACTCAGCTCAACCTTGTAAATATTGTAAATAGCATCCCTGTTCAAATGTGTGTATCTAGAATGTAGTCACTATTTCTTTATTCTGTCTTCTCTTTCTACTCATGTTCATACATACATTGCTGTCAAACTCCATACATTAGAGTGCTCCTTAAATGAAATTGTATAACCCTGAACTCTGTTAAATAGCATGACACCAAATGTGTTAATTGTAACTTTTTTGTATAATGTATCTTTTATACTTGTGTACCACATGTATTGCAACTGTATTATGCAACCTGGAGCTTTTCTCCCTGGGCCGCCACTGAAAATGGGTCATTTCGGCCAGTGGACTTCCCCGGTAATCAAACTGTAAATAAATAATTTCTCATGACTCTTTGCATTCCTTGATATATGCAACAATGTTCATTGATTCATAGGTTCAGTTTTCAAGCTTTTCACCTACTGGTCTTCAAAAAACCTGATTGCCTTAATCTGACATTAGTACTTTCTATTCCTATATATGTCTCAGGACTATTTTTGATGAAAGTTAAGCACTTATTTGTTCTTATTGTAAAAGGAATTTTTTCCACTGTCTTTAAATGTGTTACATAATGGGTCTGTACTTTTCCTTTTACTGATATTTATTTTTAGTATTACATTTCCTGAACCCCGGTTAGCACCCCTGAAGGTAAGTTTTAGCCCATGGACTTTCATATAGAATTGGATAACATATCGCCTTATAAAAAGGTAGATAACAGCTGCAAGTAACAGACTATGGGCAGGATTCACGAAGGCTTGCACGGAGTGTAAGAGACGTGTAACACTCCATGCAAGCCTCGCGATCCAGGAACAGCCCTAAACTCCGTGTAAGAGACCAGCTAAAATGTCTCTTACACGGACTGGGCGTGGACATGCTAAATACCTCACTTGCAGCCAAAAGGTATGCAAATTAGGTATATTAGTGATCCACGAAGCAGAAACCAGCCCGTGTAAGAGACGTTTTAGCTGCAGAAATGTACTCAGTTGACAACTGAGTGCGTTTCTGCAAATTCACAATGGAGCCATGTCAGCTCCAAATAAAGGGTGCATATGTGTGAGGCAGCATGCCAATGGCCAAATATGTGGCCATTGGCAAGGTACCCGATGCAAAAATAATAAAAATATATATGTTTAAACGCAGCGCAGCCCCGCGCAAACGGGCTGTGATGCATAAAACATAAAAATGAAGGTTATAAACCCACAAATGTGGGTTTTATGCAATACATGGAATGACAATGCAGGGACCAGCAGACCAAAAACAACATGGCCACCATGTAGTGGTTGCTAAGGGGGGAAGCTGAGTGTAAGACATGTAACTAAGCATTAGTAGGCAATCTCATGTAAATGAGGGTTAGGATACTGAATCTCACAGTCACATAGCAAATGAGCACAGTCTGAGTAGTGTAAGAGATACATAAGGAGGAGGAATAGAGTAGGAGATAGGTGACATCACAGGGGGGAATGGTAGAAAGAAATGCAGTTCATTGGAGGTCAGTGTAACATGACAGATGACAGACACAGATCAGGGAAAGAGGAGTGCCACAAGATAAGTCTGGGAAAGTCAAGAAATGGAAGGTGTACACTGTTACTTACACTAAAGTTTCTTGCTGGGCGTGCATGCACACGTGTGCGCGCCATGAAGCGCGAGTAGGGCAGTGTGCATGCGTGTAAGGCAGACTGAGCATGTGGGAGCGTGTTGGTAGATGTTTAACACTGTTTGCGCTGGTGTCCGCGCGTGTAGGGCAGACTGAGCATGTGGGAGCCTGTTGGCAGACTTGTAAGACTGTTTACGCTGGTGTGTGCGTGTGTAGGGCAGACTGAGCATGTGGGAGCCAGTTGGCAGACTTGTAAGACTGTTTGCGCTGGTGTGCGTGCATTTTAACCCGAATAAGACAATTGTAAACTGTGTAAGCATGTGTGCGCGCGTGTAAGCCACTGTGAACGTGTTTCTGCTGGTATGCATGCTGCTCCCCCCTGAGGAAACAGAAAGGAAAAAGTAAGCAACAGAATTAGTAGGAAGCTAGCAGGGAATACTGTTGGAGCTAGCAGGTGAAAACAATTAGAAACAGGCAATTACACAGGCAGAATAGTAGCCCAGCTCAGCACTTAAAACTCTGCAAACAGCAGTGCAGGATGTTTCTCTCAAGAGACACTGCAAGACAGGAGTAAACTAAAAGAAGTGAAAACTGAAAAAGCTTCACTCAGAGCAGAAATGTTAGGGGCTGACATAGCTGTCATAATGAGACATAGGCGACTTGCTGAGGGTGGTGACAATGCAGATGGTGCCAGACAACCCAAAGTGAGGAGACGGAGAAGAGTGTACAGGCCCAGGGTCACCTACCACGGGTTACATGAGCTGGAGATAGTAGAGCACTATAGAGTGGACAGTGAGCTCCTGCAGCAAATAGTTGAGCTGTGCAGGCCACGCCTCACACACAGAACCAACAGAGGGGAACCCATCCCAGTGGAAACCAAGGTATGTGTTGGCCTAAGAATACTAGCAACAGGTACCTTCCAGAGACCAAATGGTGATATGATGGGGATATCACAGGCATCAGCCTCCAGGGTATTGCAACAGTTCCTGGATGCCATGTCAGCACATGTCGGTGATCATGTATATTTCCCCAATGCCCATGAGGTATTGGCCAGCAATATGCATCTCTTCCAGCAAATAGCAGAATACCCTGAGGTAGTGGGTGCAAAAGACTGCATGCACATACGCATCAAAGCACCAGCCGGTGAGCGGGGTAGGGCCTACATTAACCACAAGGGCTTCCCCTCCATCAACTGCCAGGTCATGTGTGATGCCCAGGGCATAATAATGAATGTGTGTGCTGGCTGCCCTGGGAGTTACCACGATTCCCACATCTGGCATTTGATGCAGCTGTACCAGATATTTGCCAATGGGGACATCCCACACGGACACCTAGTGGGGGATGCAGGTTATGCACTGGAGCCGTGGCTGATGACACCCATCAGAAACGCACACACACCTGAACAGGAATGCCATAATGAGGCACATGCACAAACACGTAATCTAATAGAGCATGTGTTTGGGCTGCTGAAGTCATGGTTCCAGTGTCTGGACACATCTGGTGGAGCCTTGTAGTACACACCAACTACATGTGCCCAACTTGTCATGGTATGTGCTATAAATCCAAGTGGTAGGATAAAAACAGGAAACAAATTTGAGCAAATTCCTAGGATTTATTCAAAACCACTCCAAACGCATTGAAATATCCAGAGAACAGCCAGAACAGTACACAGAACGAACTCACATTAACACCTTTCAAAATACTGCGTTTTCGTATTCAAAACATGCACTTCCTCAGATCAATAACTAACTCTCCTTGGCAACTTTTTATACCATGATCAATTGAATAATTAATTAATTAACCACCAACTTAAAAGTTATTAAACCAATAAGCAACTCAACTGATATCTGTTTCAGTTAATAGCAAAGCCCCATTATATTTTATACTTAGAGGTCTTTTCTTATAATTAATATAAAATGCTCAAATCTTTATTTCTCACTTAAATAATTAAAATCTTATTAATGGTATGTGCTATGCTACATAATATGATCTTGCGAAAACAGCTGCAGCAGGACCAGCATAGGGCTGGGCCAAACAGCCCCCCACCATTGCCAAGGCCATCACAGGCAGAGCATGATTCAGAGGAGGAACAACCTGAGCCTGCCCCAGTAGGCAGAAGGAGGCGTGCCCAGTATGCCCTGGCCTTGGCAAAGAGGCAACGCATAGCACATACACTGGCTCAGTAGGAACTCTGGGAATGATACCCCCTTTGACTCACTCAAATAATAACATGGATGCCTAAAATGACATGACCTGCTCACAAACATGTACAGGGAGTGTAATATGCGCATCTGACAGAGGCAGCCCTGCAGCACCACCTGAGGCATGAATGCCATGTGTTAAGTAATGTAACACCATGTACTATATGCACACCTGAGGACCCTGACTAACATCCACTCTCACCAAGCATGAAGCCACAAAATGACGATGCGATGATCAAGTGCAATAACTGGCTGAAGTAATGCAGTTAGTCAAAGGGGAGCCAATGTGTTTCAGGCTGGGAAGACATGCAGAGCATGAAATGATGCACCACCTGCTAGGGGTGGCATGCACCTATCAGTCCATGCCCCATGGATACTGGCAAAGGCTGTCAGTACCCACAGCATGCCCTGAATAGGTAAGTCTCAAAACACAAACCCACCTTCATAGGTACCACAAGAGATAGGAACCTAGATGTAATGCTATCCAATGTCAGAAGTCTAAACAGCAAGATGTGTGCAGTGTAAACCACACAGTATGGAGAATGTAGATATCAGTCCTGTAATAGAAAACTGGGTCAAGGCTCCCATCAGCACCCTAACACTACCAGGTCACACCTCATACTGTGCTGTACAGCTGCAAAACATGGAACAAGCTACAAAAGGAGGGAGACTAGCAATAAATGTCAAGGATAACCACACCCCCATGTTGGTACCACAACAAGAAGCAGCATGGATTAGCGATGGTCAAATACCAATGGCTAAAACCGCCTCCCAGTATATAGCCTGCTGCAGACTACTGTCCTAATACCAGGAACTGCACCTGGCCTATGTTGGAATACATGAATATATCAAGCCCCCCAAACCACATTATATTGCTTGACTGAAAATACCCAGACATACACCGGGAGCATTATACTAGCACCAACACAGTCGGAGAAAAGTTCCCAGAATCCATAAACCAAAATACCCAGGAACAACGTACCACTCTCACAAGAGGGGTAAGCATACTGGATGTGATAATCAGCAACATGTGTACTGGATGGCAAGATGAGAAGTGTATCCCTCACTGGTAAGACCAGACCATAGAGTAATCACACTGGATATACACATCCCGACCCCAGTCCCTGGCCAGAATACCACAGTGAAAAACATGTGTAAAGCATAGGTTGCACCCCTCCAAACCGATGTGGAATCCACGAAAGGCCCTGTGCAAGTGCAGAATATGGGACACACCGCAGAACATGTTATACAGGCATTCCATGAACACAGCTAGGAATGCTTGGAGTATGCAATCACAAATAACAACAAGACACAATGCCATACACGCAGGCATCTGGCATGCTGGACTCCAGCCATTACCAAACCATGCAAGAGAATGAGGAAGCTACCACATGATAGAGCAAACATAAAAAGTGAAGTAATCAATGATCAGTAGTATGGCAATAAAATATGTCCACACATACAATCCACTAAGGCCAGCCACAACAAGTAGAATCTGTGAATCCAGAGGCAATGTGACACCTGCCCCAAGTACACACACAACCACAACTCCCCCCAATAAATACAAATATATGTGATAGATGCAACCATGTATCCAAACCGGAGGCTGAGCTCCCCCAACTCAGTACTGTCAAAACTAGTCAGGAGGAGAAGGTAACCACATACACCACAAACCCAGTCCCACATAGACCTACCACAACTGTAAACCAAACACATAAACACAGAAAAACATTTCCGGAGGCCCTAATTACAAACACACCACACCAACAGAAGCCTCCAAAGCAGATCCCAAGCAACCACAACCTCCAAACATAGCACATGCAACACATAGTACACAAAGCTGGTGTGCCAAACAGTCACAGGCCAGAAGGAGAAACAACATGCCTAATACAGTTGTAATAGGTGTCAGTATAGGCAGACACACTGTTGTCCCACTCACCAGACTGAACAAGGGAAAGGGTACAGTAAGCTGCCTGTAGGCTGCCACAATATGCCACATAACACAAGTATGCAGGTCACACCAAAGCAAGCAGAAATATGATGCACTCAATGTCCATGCTGGTGTGAATGACCTGTGATGTACCTCCCTGGACTACATGAAAAGAGACATGGATGAGCTCTCTGAGTATGCACCCCAGGCCGGTATGACACTGGCCGTGTGCAGCATCCAACCCTCACCAAGAATGATGCCACAGTACAAACACAGAATGATCATCTTTAACAGGTGGCACAGTTACAGCTGTCAGTCCAAGAGGGTCTAATGTCTGTCTGCTTGAGATGTCATGCATGACAAGCCATGCTGCTGTTCCAGGGATGGCTTGCACCTGTTACCCTGCGTCTGGATACTGGATAAGGCCTTTGCCACCTCCATAGAGCCGTATGTAGGCAAGGCCAAAAGACTACCCACCACCCTAGAAAACATAAGTGGTAAGAAACATAAGGGTAATGCTGACCAATGCCAGATGTGTAAACTGCAATATGCATGCCCCTGAGGCACTTCCCAGTATGGAGAACATCGATGTCTGTGCAGTGACAGAAGCCTGCTGCAAGCCTAGTGATAGCACACCAGCACTACCAGGTTATACCACATATCATGCATTATGGCCCCAACACCTGGACCAAAACATCCAAGGAGGGGGAGTATCCATATGCAGCACAGGCACCCATACGGACAGGTAACTGACAATGCACAAAGCAGCGGAGACCACCCATGTGCACCTAAGTGTAGTCAAAACTGCTGTACAGTCTGTAGCATGCAACAGACCACACTCTCACACACAAGAACTCCACCCAGACATCCTGAAGACACTGGACAGTATGAATGTCCCACCAAATACCAGACAAGGTACTCACAAATTACCACATAGGTGGTAAACCATTATGTATGCAAGGAGTAATCAGGGACCTAAGGACACAAGTCGACAGTAATCTGCCATGTGACACTCACAATGCCAATGTGGCTAGGAAGATTGTCGATATTGGACACCGTATCATGAAAGAATTCACATCTACATCAGCAGAGGTCACTGTGCCCCTGTACTGTTCCCTTATCAGACCCATAATCTAGTACAATGGCTCACTTGGGATGTACCGTACGTGACACATGCAGCAGTTCGGAAGACCTCAAAGGTACCCCACCAAGAGGATAAAGGGTGTCAAATATATGTCATATGCTGCCTGGCTGTAGACACCCCAGCTGAATGCAGTCACAGACTGCCTACACAGAGGCATTGTATGTCTGTTGTACAAGGCCATGTCCAACACAGGAGTAATGGACATGCTCCACCACAGGAAATCAAAGCCATTGGAGCTGTGAGAGTGACAGATGTCAGCCTCAACACATAATGAAATAGGATGTGTTGGAGGGACAGATACATAACCCAGAGGCTCCCCACACCCAGAAACAGGATCCCAATCCATGTTAGGCAGAGCCCCTCACTGACACCCCTCAACAGGAATATTGCCAAGTGGATGGATGATCGTACATGTATACTGGGGGTCTTCACTGTGTCACGACCAGACAGAGGCACAGTAAAGAAAATCATAAATGGCCATAATAGTCACATAGCAAGGGGCGGCAAAAGACACACACACTCTGGCTTTGCTTACTAATGCCCTAGGGTGGATAGCCTAGTATGAACCCATGAACCTATGAAGATACAAATTGTACAGGACACTAAGGATAATCACAAGGCTTACTTAACTGATGGTAGGAACCATGTTGGGAATCCACAGATATGCTCTGAATCACACAGATATTACAAACAACATACCAAACACACACACATATTGCTAACATACAACCTGACAGGTGCAGTGCAAACCCCCCAGAATGCAAAATATCTATCCCAGCAGACTGCTGGTCCGCTGACATTGCAGATGCTGAGGTAACAGCCATCATCTGCAAAGCAAAACACACAGCAGCAAAGGTATGTGATGGTGTCCTGGGCTGAGGCCAACATGGACTCCAAGAATAATGGAATGCGAAATCACACTACTGCCCAATGTCAGCCTTACCACAGGATATGTACCCAAAGAGCAGTGTACAACAACAGTGGTCCTTCACAACAAAGGTGTTGCCTGAATGGATACTGCAAACTACCACCCCAGGATCCTGACAAGCTTGGTCTGCACAGCTATGGAAAGGATCAGTATGTACCGCAGACATAAAGCTATTGTGGACCTACTGATACTGGACCCTACACAGTGTGGCTGTCGTAACTGCAGATCCTGCCCCTAAACATGTTTGACCCATTTGAAACAGTCACTAAGGTCATAGATGAGGGCAATGTGGTCCACACAGTGTAGCTGGACCGTGCATATGCTTCTAGACAATACCCTACGAGTTCAGTATGGATATGTTCACCAGCTTAAATATATACCCTATGTCAGTAGAGGGGTTGCAAACCAGACCAAGGACAGAACTGACATGGTCAGACATGCTGCATCCATGTCAGACTACAAAGCAGATATGAGTGGCATCCCACAAGGCCTGGTCCTGCCCCCCCCCCGTTCTGTATATATGTCCCATAGGTATA
This sequence comes from Protopterus annectens, assembly GCF_019279795.1. NCBI lineage: Eukaryota > Metazoa > Chordata > Ceratodontiformes > Protopteridae > Protopterus > Protopterus annectens. Next base: position 611,705,314 of record NC_056732.1, on the reverse strand, counting down.
GGCCAACATGGAAGGACTGTGACTGAACACGTATGCAGAGGAGTACAAACAGCCCACCATATCCGACCCCCAGCTGACACAAGCAACCCACAAAAGGGCCACCTACAAACAGACAACTGGAGCCATAGCCATGTCAGCAAGCTAATTGCAGAACTGTGTATAGACAACCACCATGGATATACAGTAAGTGCCCACAAATTACCATACAGGTGTTAACCCATTACGTACCTAACATGTAATGAGAGACCTGGGAACACAAGGTGATAGATATCCTGCACTGGACAAACATGTGGCTGTAGTGTTTGCAGAAACATACCATATACCCACCCAATCATGAAGGTTGTCAGATGTAGATAAGGGGAGGTCACTGTGGCTCTGCAGTCATCCTTCATCAGCGTCACAATTGACTACAATAGCCCCTGTGGGATATACCTCAGCAGACACCTCCATCAACTGTAAAGTCCACAACAGTACCCCACCAGGAGTAGCAAAGAGCATGAACAGATGCCGTGTGTTGCCTGAGTAAACAAACTGCAGCTCCACACACTGCCATACTGCCCAGCTACAGGCAAGCTGTGCCTGATGTATGAAGCCATGTCCAAGCTGGAATCAATGAACATGCTGCACCTTGTACAATCTGAATGGCAGTGAGCTATGCACATGAGAGACCTGAACCCCAGCACTGACATACATAGGACAAGCTGTACAGAATGATCCATAACACAGAAGGCACCCCCACTCTTGAGTAAACACCCAGTACAGGTTAGCCAGAGAGTCACCTATCAACACCCCTCAAGAGGAATCGATGAGTGGATGGGAGATGGTAGGTTAACCCTGGGTATCACTGTTATGTCAGAGGTAGACGGAGGCACAGTATACTAACCATGACATATGTCATGGCAAACTCCAGTTACAATGTGTGTCGAAGGACAAACACACCCTGTGACTAGCATCAGAAATGGCCTAGGGAACATCGCTAGTGTTTGCCAATGTCCACCTATGTTGTGGAATACACTACCAATGTTGGACGAGCCTGGTGTAGGTAGTCCATATCTGAACATAATGCAACATGGTCATATGTGCACAACTGGCCCCTACACAGTCTGTTGTGCTCACTATGAAGATGTCAAGCAGTGATAGGACTAAAGCCCAGGATACTGTCCACCACAGTGAAAGTACTGAACCAGTACACTATACGGTACTACAGTGTTAGGTCATTATGAAAGTATGTTGACAACTGTCTGCAAAGTATCCCATGCAATCCCTGCAGGCACAGTATAATCCCTGTTGTGGCAGACACGAAGCAGTTGGCCAGTTAGTACACAACATGACACCCAACACACAACCATAAATGTGAGATATTGTTGAAGTTCACACACACCCAAATATGTGGTGGACTTCAGAGTGCAACATATGGAAAGCTCACACTGGGCATGCTCGGACACTTTGATAAATGAGGCATATGTCAGACAACATGCCATGGAAAGGCTGAACTGGGCATGCTCACACACTTAGGCCATATCTCCGTTTAGCAGTTGGCCACACATATCTGGTAATTGTACGTGTCATTCCAGGAACGAACCACAACACAGCAATCTGCCCAGTGCACACAGTAAATGACTGCAGAGACATAAGTGATATAGTGGATCGCCATCATATGCAAACATCTTCCACAGATACACAAGTTGGTCATAGGAACAGGGAATGCTATGGCAATAAAGACCTGCAAACAGTAAAACAGCACAACAAATATTGTGCATCTGACAATTGAACATATGGGTGTAGAGGTCAATACTAGGCTTGTTGCCCTAGGGAATGAGAGCTCAGCGAAAGTGTGCTTGGCATCTGCATCCCCAGTACAGTAGGCTACTGTGCCACTGTAAAGTAGGTCACATAAGGCAACATGTGAGGCTAGTGAGTTGTGCCTCTGTCAAGCAGGGGCACAGTGGAGATCCCAGGGTTTGAATGTGCTAAGCCACAGCCATGTTGTTGGTGTGTGCTGGAAGAGGGTTACTGAGGATCTCTAACAGTAAGTGGCTGTCAATAACAGACTGAGGGGAGCCCTATCTGCATTGTCTGGACAATTCCACTGTCAACACTGTGTTGTGATGATTATGTGGGAATGAAGTGTTGTGCCGGAACTGTTCACAGATGTCCTCCCTCTGTGGGCTACAGCTCTGCAATGTATTAGCTCACTCTGTCTGTTGGACGGCTCATATATGGCAGGTGTACACCTGACAGGTGTCTTGTTGTGGAGCAGTCATGGGTATATGTGGGATAGCATGATCAATGCAAACCATACACATGCTCATAGAATGCAATTGTCAAGGATTATGCTGAGTGGCCAGTATAGTCCCCCAGCATGGGTCCTTTGAAGTCATCCACCCCAGTCTTTACAAGTGTAGAGTCTGCTTGTGCTAAATACAGTTTGTGTGCAGTGACAACCTTGCCTGGGGGTGGGGATGGGATATGGATGTCCAGGGAAAGGTGGCTATGGTCAGATATCAACAATGGTGGTCTACCTCTGGTGTGGAACAGTGAGTACCCATGTTGCAGATGGACAGGTGCAATATGTATTCCCACATGTGGCTGCGGTGTGTGGTTCTGCCATAGCACATGGATCCACAAATTGTAGTGGCTGTAGGGTAAAGTGGTAGAGGCCTGTGTAGTTCTCACACACAATATGCCTGTACCTGATGTTAACAACTGGAATGGTGTATGTGAACACCTGCATATCCCGGCACTGTTCCCAGGGAAGCTAAGTGTGTGTCCTGGATGTGGGTGTGGTGTTCTGGACTGGTTGTGTTGTGTGTTATGAGTCCTGTGGTCATGAAGCATGGTATAGAACATAACCTGCCAGTGCGATGTGCATATCTGAACCTGACGTAGGTGGCTGCAAATGCATATATATGCTATCCCCCACCTGACAGGTAGTACTAGATGTACATACCTCTGTAGAAATAAAGATGTCAGCACCCTATAAATACTGCAGGTGCAGACCAGATGCCCAGTAATTTGGTTAGCATGCTCTGCTAATGCATCTCCCTCAAGTGTCATAATATAGGTAGGTAGGAGTTCGAGCCATGCAATTGCTCAGTGTGTGTGTGTGTGTGTGGGTGAGTGGGGTTGATGTGTGTGCAAGTCTGTGTGAGGAAGATGTCCCTTTTGGCAACTGTGAAAGCACTCTACAGGATGCACATTCCCCTATCTAAGCACGGATGATGTCAGCACCCTATAAGTACAGCAGGAGAAGGAAAACCTCCTAGTAATTCGAATAGCTCACTCTGCTAATGCATCTGTCACGAGTGTCATAACATAGTTAGGTAGGGGTTTGAATACTGCAATTGCCCAGTGTGTGTGGAGGGAGATTAGTGTGTGTGTAAGTCTGTGGGAAGGAGATGTCCCTTTTGGCAACTGTGAAAGCACTCTACAGGATGCACATTCCCCTATCTACCCACGGATGATGTCAGCACCCTATAAGTACAGCAGGAGAAGGGAAACCTCCCAGTAATTCGAATAGTGCGCTCCGCTAATGCATCTGTTACGAATGTCATAACATAGTTAGGTAGGGGTTTGAATCCTGCAATTGCCCAGTGTGTGTGTGGAGGGTTTAGTGTGTGTACAAGTCTGTGTGAGAGAGATGTCCCTTTTGGCAACTGTGAAAGCACTCTACAGGATGCACATTCCCCTATCTACGCACGGATGATGTCAGCACCTTATAAGTACATCAGGAGAAGGAAACCCTCCCAAAAACTCAAATAGCGTGCTCTGCGAATGTGTCTGTCACAAGTGTCATAACATAGTTAGGTAGGGGTTTGAATCCTACAATTGTCCAGTTTGTGTGGAGGGGGTTTAGTGTGTGTGCAAGTTTGTGTGAGGGAGATGTCCTTTTTGGCAACTGTGAAAGCACTCTACAGGCTGCACATTCCCCTATCTACGCACGGATGATGTCAGCACCCTATAAGTACATCAGGAGAAGGGAAATCTCCCAGTAATTCGAATAGCACCCTCTACTAATACATCTGTCATGAGTGTCATAACATAGTTAGATAGGGGTTTGAATCCTGCAATTGCCCAGTGTGTGTGGAGGGGGGTTAGTGTGTGTGCAAGTCTGTGCGAGGGAGATGTCCCTTTTGGCAACTGTGAAAGCACTCTATAGGATGCACATTCCTCTATCTATGCACGGATGATGTCAGCACCCTATAAGTACAGCAGGAGAAGAAAAACCTCCCAGTCATTCGAATAGCACACTCTGCTAATGCATCTATCACGAGTGTCATAACATAATTAGGTAGGGGTTTGAATCCTGCAATTGCCCAGTGTGTGTGGAGGGGGGTTAGTGTGTGTGCAAGTCTGTGTGATGAAGTTGTCCCTTTTGGCAACTGTGAAACCACTCTACAGGATGCACATTCCCCTATCTAAGCACGGATGATGTCAGCACCCTATAAGTACAGCAGGAGAAGGGAAACCTCCCATTAATTCAAATAGCTCGCTCTGCTAATGGCATCTGTTATGAGTGTCATAACATCATTAGGTAGGGGTTTGAATCCTACCATTGCCCAGTGTGTGGAGGGGGTTTAGTGTGTGTGCAAGTCTGTGTGAGGGAGATGTCCCTTTTGGCAACTGTGAAAGCACTCTACAGGATGCACATTCCCCTATCTAAGCACGGATGATGTCAGCACCCTATAAGTACAGCAGGAGAAGAAAAACCTCCCAGTAATTCAAATAGCTTGCTCTGCTAATGGCATCTGTTACGAGTGTCATAACATAATTAGGTAGGGGTTTGAATCCTACAATTGCCCATTGTGTGTGGAGGGGGTTTAGTGTGTGTGCAAGTCTGTGTGAGGGAGATGTCCCTTTTGACAACTGTGAAAGCACTCTACAGGATGCACATTCCTCTATCTAAGCACGGATGATGTCAGCACCCTATAAGTACAGCAGGAGAAGGGAACCCTCGCAGTAAGTTGAATGGCGCACTCCGCTAATGCGTCTTTCTCAAATGTCATAATATCGTTAGGTAGGAGTTTGAAACCTGCAAATGGCAAGTGTGTGTGTTTGGATCTGAGGAGTTTGTGTGTGTGCAATTCTGTATGAAAAGCATGTGCTTTTTTTGCAATCAGGAGACCACACTACATGATGCACATTACCCTTGCCAAACAGTGATGATGTTAGCACCCTATACATACAGCTGGAGAAGAGACACCTACCAGTAATCTGAATAGCGCAGTCTGCTACAGCATCACTCTCAAGTGACATAACATAGTTAGGTAGGGGTTGGAAACCTGCAAGTGTGTGTGTGTTTGGATGTGATGAGTTTGTGTGTGTGCAATTCTGTATGAAAAACATGTTAGTTTTGGCAATCAGGAGATCACACTACCTGATGCACATTACCCTTTCAAAACACTGATGATGTCAGCACCCTATATGTACAGCCAGAGAAGAGGAACCTCCTAGTAATCTGAATAGTGTGCTTCACTAATGCTTCTCTCTCACATGTCGTGACCTAATTAGGTAGGGGTATGAGTCCTGAAAATGGCAAGTGTGTGTGTTGGGGGTAGTAGGGTGTGTGTAAATGCAAGTGTGAGAGAACAGATCCTTTTGGCAAATACTACAATACACCAGATGCTGCATATTCCCCCAGTAAACACAGGGGATGACACCACACTATCAGCACAGCCAAACAGGGCTAGCTGGCCAGTAATGCCAATAGTGTGCTCTGCTACTGGGTCTATTACCATTCTCAGAGAACAGATAGGTATGTTTTGGTAACCACACAACTGTGTGGTTGTGTCACACATTATGACATTGTGTGGGTCTTTGTGCATAACAATGCATGCCATTGCCTAAACCAGCAATGGCAATGCACACATGATGTATGTGTGTGACACATACACATAAATACCTGTGACCTGCAGTAGTTACCATGTCTGACACATGCCTCGAGTGGATAAATGGTATTTGCAATGCATAACAATATGACTGTGTCTTACTGTGCAGGGGCCGCATGCGGTATGTGTCTATACAGTGTGGGTGTATATGGTAAAATACCTACATCAGGGGATACACATCTGGTCTGGGCCATATAGTCTACATGTAGTCGATGTACAGGTGCTGCATGTTCCCACCTGTTGTGGGAGTGGTAACATGTTATTCCACTACAATTCAGTGACCACATGCTGGGAACCCTTCAACTAGTGTGTTGTAGCTACAGTAATGCTCACGCACAATGTTTGGCTGGATGCAGTCCAGCCATATAAAGACAGTTCTTGAGACTGTCATATTGCCAGTGTTGTTATGGAGGATAGGTGGGTTTCCTGTGTATGGGAGGGTTGTGTGTGCCAGGCTATGAACCAGACGGCAGTCTGACACACTGTTAGCTGCACATGAATAGGCCCCGATGCTTTGTGCTGTGCCAGCAACCTGGAGGTGTGTGTATCTGTGGTGCCTTCGGATACGACCCCCCTGTCCATGTGTGTTACATGTGTAGGGGACAACAGGCATGGTATGAGGTATAACCTGGCAGTGATGGGTTGCACCTGTGAGCCATGAATCAGGACTCTGATACTGCACAGACATTGCAGTTCACCGTGCTGAGGACAGTGTCCAGTGCATGCATCTTGCGATGTACACTGCTGGTGTTGTGTAGCATCACTGTTAGTGTCCTATCCTGTGTGATACCAGAGGAGGTGGCTATTTAATCCGTGTCCTGCAGCATAAGGCAGTATGTGTGTATCAAGGGGCTTCGCCAATATACATTGGGCCATGGGTGTCACGTGCAAGCTTCCCCTCGCACATCATTGTGGCTTCCCTAGCATGTAAGCACACGTTGACAGCCAGTGGATACTCTATGAATGACATTGGAGACTGAGCAGAATGTAGACATAGAACACCCTTCCTACATATAGTGGTAGCATACCTGGTGAGGGTATGATGGCAACCAAGATCAGGCTCATACTGGCCCGTGTGACATGCTGAGAGATCCCTTCTATGTTCCCTATCATGTAGTCCAGGGAGGTATGTCTCAGGTCATCCATAGTGGCATGGTCAATGACTGAGTCATATGTGTCCATGCCTCTGACTGACCTGTATGCATGTGTTTTGTGGTGGACCATAGTGCCCCAGAGACATATCACTGTGACCTTCACCATGTACAGCCTGTTGAGCAGGACCCCACCGCAGCAGCCAAAAGAGGTACCTGACACATCTGTAGCAGGTGTGTTGTGTAGCCCTACAGGCTGTGAGTGTGTGGCACACAGGATGTGTGTGCCTTGTGTGGCATGTGCTCTGTTCCGATGTAACATATGCCTGTGTGCCAGCTGTGGAAGTGTGTGATGCTCAGGCAGGATGCTATTCTGAGTCTCCAAGTATGCCCCAGTGTATTCAGCTTGCTGTCAGTGCATGTCTATGTCTGACTGGTATTGTAGTCACTGTAGTATGACATGCCACCTGACAGGGTATGGCATTACTGGGTTCAGAGTGCTCAGTCCCCAGATTGGCTATGTGGTGGCATCCCACACATGTGTTGTACGTTCCTGGCCAAGGGTGATGGTTGACTGCATACATGTGGCAGCTGTGACATTGCCACATGACTCACATAAACCACAACTGGACCATGGAGGTGATTCACAGGTTACCTTTGCACATGCTACCCTAGTAGTGTGATTGCCATGGTGAGTACCAACACATAGGGCCAATGGGGAACAACATACTGAAGGTGTGTATGTGTGGGTGTACTGCTACTGTTTCATAGCACTGGCATATATGACTGCACACGTGGGTAAATGCCAGGTAAGACATGTGCAATGTGTCACAAGCAACATACATGTGAACAGGACAGACAGTGACGTTCTGTCATGTGTAAACTTGACATACATATCGTACACTATGCAGATGTCACTAGGAGTCCACAGAAGCACTGAAACTCTGCATTGCAGGTGGAAGCAGTGTTCCAGGGAACCCCAAGCAAACATGCATGCAAACAAAGCTACAGTAAGCAGGGCTGGAAGTAGTCCATTGTACAACAAAAAAGGGGTAACACTAACAGTAGGTAACAGTGCAAATATGTAGGCATATCAACATGTACCCAGGAATGCACAGTGCAGATGCCCATGGTAGAACTGATATTATGTCATAGTTAATTGTGATTTGGATTACATTGGTACTGCACACATATCAACATGCGCAAACATCCACATTGCATAGTCATTGTGGGCAACTTGCCACCATTACTGTACATGTCCATCATTGCGTATCACTATGTGCATTAGCTTCCCCCCTGTGCTACCCATGTATGTGGCTATCTGTTGACATCCTTACCACCAGTATGCAATAATGTGCAGCTGTTACACTTTGGTACGTACTATGGGTGCAGATAACAATTCAGGACAGTCATACGGTTACTGAATCAGGCATGCTGGGATATACACACAGTCATATCAGCACACTGTACTGTTACCAACATGATACTACTAATACACTTCTATGTAGTCACCCTGTGCATCAGCAACATGTTTACCTGTTCCTGCACTGATGTTGGAGATTGCAGGAGGTGGCACAGTTTCATCATATGCACAGGGAGTGAATTAGGTATGCCTGAGTCTGCCACTGATACCACCAATTGACATGTGGGTGTATGTGTGTTGGTGAGGGACAGCAGTACAGGGTGGGGCACTGTTGGTGCAGTGTGTGCATGTGTGTGGTAGCCCGAGGTGTTAACATTTCACATGTGTGTATGCACGCACATAGTTCCACCTCATGGCTGCCATATACAGGGGTTTGTGGACAGCCACCGACTGCACCTGGCAGGTCATACGGATCAGTGTCTGTGGGCACAGACACGGTACCTGTGCCTGGCAGGGGTGCTACGGACCGTATCCGGTACGAAGCCAGACTAGGTACTGTCATCAGAAGTGGGAGTGTGTTGACTGGACACAGGTCCCTGTTGGGACTGTCCAGAGCCATGTGCACGTGGTCTCCTGGGGCGTTCCGATGACAGCACAGACCCAGCATTGCTGGAGCTGCTGCTGGCACTATGGGGGCGTGCGCGGGCCTGTTGTCATCCACGCCAACTGCCAGCTTCTGCTGTTGCTGGCATACGGCCACGTTGACGCCGCAACTGCCCACCATTGCCCTGGCTCATGGACATTTGGTTGTGGAACTGCTGTAATATGTCCCCATAATGTCTGTCTATGACATCGGTAAAATTACGGATAGCATCCGCGATGTCACGCATACTGTCAGTCATGGCTGTGTGACATGCTCTCAGCTCCCTCAGACCCTGTCTGGTGTACCTTTCCATACGTGACTGTGCCTGCATGACAGCGCGAAACATAGCTGAGGTTGACAGACCTCTTTGGGCACATCTGCCAAAGGCAGTACGCCCACGGATGCTCCCACGAGAGCCCATGGGCAACTGCCTCTGTGGTACCATTGCAGGACCCTGCCCATGGCTGCTGTGTGGGGAAGCATGTGCCACAGATACCACATTACCCTGGTCAATGCCCACTGTATCCTGTCCATCACCTAGGGACAATGGTGACAAAGCCTGTACTGGCAGGATGACTGTGCGCAATGATGGGGTTGACAGCTGTGTACTGTCAATTGGCTGAACAATGGCAGACCCTGACACACCTTCCTGTGCCATTACACAGATATCATCATTACCAGTACCTGTGGCACCAGATTCAGGTTTCCTGCTGCAGGACACCAGAGCAGCACCAGAACCTGTGGGAGGAAGACAGGAAACACAGTTTACAGTGTCCACACAATGTTACCAGTGATGCACTTATGCACACATGCACACATGCACACGTGGACACATGCACACATGCACACATGCACACATGCACACATGGACACATGCACACATGGACACATGCACACATGCACACGTGGACACGTGGACACATGCACACATGCACATGTGGACACATGCACATGCTGCGTGGACACAGGCACACATGCACACATGCACACATGCACACGAGGACACAGGCACACATGCACACATGCACACATGCACATGTGGACACAGGCACACCTGCACACATGCACACATGCACACCCTGCAGTATACACACAGAGCACTACTGAGTTACACTAGTATTACTAGCACTATCAGGACTATTATAGGTATTTTTAAACACACTCACCAGCATGGATGGCCTGCCTTGCTGTAACACCGGAGGGACCTGCAGAAATGAGGAGATTAATGTCAGTGGGCACAACTGTGCCATTGATACTGCATATGATACAGTGCAGTAGTACACCAGTTGCCTTTCACATGTCAGTTGCTGATATTATCACACCTGCACAATTACATACTATGTTGACAGCTACATACCACGGACACACCTTACACATGCATAAACTAACAGTGTACAGAACAGTCAAGTGTACATATGGCATATTACCTGCTCGCTCCATGTCGTGCTGCTGTGTGGATCTAGCCTCCATCATGATGCAGGTGTATTGCTGTTGCTGTTCCGGGGCTGGAGCCACAACACTTAGGAGTAGCCCCTCCAGTCTGGTGAGGGGGGGATGTGTGGCCACCCCACCTCCTGTGGCAACCTGTTGCCTGTGGATATCCGACGCACGCTGATGGATATTTCTGATTAAATCACTGCAGTTATGTTGTACCTGCTCATATGTCCTATTATGCGTGCCAATGTCATTTACCCTACGGACAAGGTCTTGCCACAGTGCAGCTCTCTCCTACTGATTCTGGCTGGTGCGGGAAAACAGTATGTCATAATCCCGCACCAGGCTCTGGTGTATCTCCTCATCTTCCGCTGCAGAGTAGGCAGGATTACGCTGACGCGCCATCTCCCTGGAAGAGAACACAAACAGGATATCAGAAGACTATGTCAGCAATATATGGCACACATACTATACATGATACTCAAGTGTAGTGATATACTACTACTCCCATATGTTGCATGTGTGTGTCTCATGGTGGATACACAAGTACATGGCCAGATATCAGTGCTCAGCCAATACCTGTGCAACAATACCTGCCACATTCCATACAACATAGTAGCATGCCCCATCGGTCAGCACACTGCGACAGGTCCAATGCACAACCTCACTCTGGGGGTTCATACCAAGATACTGTATGTGGAACGCCATCCACTAGTGTGATCTGGACACAAGTTACTCGGCCTGGATATACATATCCCACCACCACCACCAGCACAGTAGACTACTTTGATATGTATGTGATTAGACAGTTATTCACTTGTTAGGACTGAGATGGTATCCATGCAGCCTACTGGACCAGTGGAAGCCACAACCCACACTGCTGACCCCTTTGTGAATGCTTACCACGGACATCCCACAGATTGCATGGAACTTGCACACACATTTCTAACCCAGACCCTATGCACAAAGGTTAGGCATCCTGTCCGGTGGACCCCAGCCAGAGGCAGATTGTATAACAATAGCAGGAGGCTACTGCAGGACAGAGCAGATTCACATTAAGGGAAGGCATCTGTGGTCAGCACTGGTAATACGCTACGGTCTCTCATAACAATGGCCACGGCCTACTCTGGGAGGGAAATGGCCACAAACACTATAGATAACCACAAGGCCTTCTTCAGTTATGTTACACATATGGACCAAATGCCTCAGATATGCTCTGAGTTAATACACACCTACTTAACATTCACCGAACACACAGATATTGGCAACATTCTTGCAGACAGGTTCGGTGCACGTATCCCCCCTCCTTCTCCCCCACAAGTAGAAATACTTATCACAGCTGAATGTAACCTCCCTATCATCTCACATGTCCAGGTAAGGGCCGCCCTCAGCAAAGTAGAACACACAGCATCACTGTGACCTGATGGTATCCCTGGATGTGTGCTACGTGCACTCCAAGAGGGCATACAACCGCATATAAGACTGATATTTAACCTTGGCCGTACTACAGGATATGTACCTGAACACTGGCATACAGCAACAGTGGTCCCACAGCACTAAGGAGGCACCTCTACTCCCCCTGGGTACTACCGCATCATAAGCATAACCGGCCTGGTCTGCTAAGCTATGGAATTATTCAGTATGGGACGCATATACAGCGATATTGGGTACCTGCAGACACTTGTTACCAGCCAGTTTGCCTTTGTGATGGGCTGATCCTGCCTTTTGAACCTGGTTGACCTTTCAAAACAGTCACTACAGCCATTGATGAGGGCAACGCACAGACAACTGCTGCCAGGATCATGGCCTAACACTGACTGACATGTAATGTATAGTCATCCCCTTTTGGTGAAACTACGTGCACGCAACATATCACATGGACATACCTATAGATATGACACATTTGGTGGGTTCACAGTATGCAGACTATTAACCTGCTACTTTACATTACCTGTGTTTGTCGCAGCTGGTAGCGTTACCACTACTTCTGCTTCCTGCTGCTGCTGGCACGGCTTGCTACTGTCACTGCTGACAGCTTAGACTCAGTGTGTAGCGTGTGTTTTCTTTTTTTTTTTTCTCTCACTCTCTGTCTCTGTCTCTCTCTGTCTCTCTCCCTCTGTCTGCCTCCAGACAGTGCAATGAATGTATTGCATGTGTGGAGTGTTAGTACTGGATGCTTTTGTAGGTATCTGCATAGGTCCATGTGATGGCCTCTGCACCAATTGTAAGCCAGCATTTGCTAATTGCATGCAGCCAGTTGTGTACTGATTGCAGTTCTCACTGTGTTTCAGGACAGTGCTATAAAAGGGATGTGAGATAGGCATTGCCCTTTCAGATTGTAAGGGTGGGGACCATGCTGGTATGCTGTGGACACTGTTCTGTGAGTGTAAAGGTTAGTATCTCTGTCATGATTCAGGCTGTGTTGTAGATTCACATTTCTCCATTCCTCTCTCCTGTTCCCTGTAGTAAGTGGGTATGCACAATGACACCTACAACTATATATATATATATATATATATATATATATATATATATATATATATATATATATATATATATATGTGTGTGTGTGTGTGTGTGTGTGTGTGTGTGTGTGTAATTATACATACATTTATATATGTACATTAACTGACATTATTACCTACTAGCTACCAACTAGCATGGCTGTTTCTGTTCACACACTACTATTATGGAAATCCACTAGTTTTGACAGTAATTCTAAATGACATGCTTTGTGTACTACACATCCTATATTCCCTTTACATTCATTCCTACTATTACATGATATATTTATTTTAGCACAATGTTCTTGTATAAGAGTCATGGCTTGGTGGTAGGTCATGCAGACTACTGTTTCCAAAGTCCTGGGTTCAGGACTGACGGTGGGATTTTATTTTGCTTTTGAACTGACTACAGGACCTGTCAACCAGAGTGACTAAGGCACTTTAAAGCAGTTGTAACCGGGTTATCACTGGTTTGCGCGGAGCTCCCGCATGCGTGCTGGTGTTTAGCTCTGCGCACACACACGCACACCTGCTTACAACCGCTTAACAGTGCTTACTGTGGCGCACACCCGCGCTATTTTCTTTGAAAGAAATGAAAATGGGGAGACAGGAAAGTGGTGAAAAAGGGGTCACAAAGAGGGTAAGACAGTAGGGAAACAAGCTTGGGATTTGCAGAAGGGCTGTAGGTAAGACCCATAGCTTCCCATTTCTTCATCAGCAACAGCTGTGCATATGTAACTAATTTGGTGTGACATTTGAAACCTTCCACCCCTGAGAGAGGTGTCAGGACAACAATAATACTTGTTGTACAGAAAATTGTAATTGATAGTTTCCATGTCCAGCAGACATGTGTGCGGAATGGGCAGCTATGTATGGGGCGTAATTTTTTTGTGGGTACAGAGTGCCCTTTTTTTTTTTTTTTCAGGTGAGAGTGGTATGTCAGGTGAAGGAAGTCAGTATAGCTGGGGAGGTAGGTTAGGTAGATCAACAGACAAGACAAACAAGATGCATACAGGGGCGGTGTATGACATGTGTGGGGGGGGGTTACACAATTGATGGGGATGGAGGTTTGGATATCCAGAGCCCATGAACCCACAGATGGCAACAGTGGAACTGATATCCCCACCACCCATGGGCAGTTGCCACTGTTCCTTCACTGCCCAGGATGGGGCTGTGCTGAGGGCTGTGTAGGCCGGGCAACAGACATGCCCGTAAGTTGTGCCACCTGTGCCTCAAGCTGGCGTAGGGGCCCAATAACAGAGTCCTGGATCTCCCTACACACCACAGTCCGGACGCTACGGAGGGTGAGTGGTGGTTCTCCTCCGGACACACTTGCAGAGGGTGGACGAGCCCCATCCCCTGCAGCGCTTCCACCCACAGGTGGCACAGGGCCACCGGAGGATGGTCCAGACTGGGCACTAGTGCCAGGTGCATCGCCAGCTGAGGTGGGAGAGGTGGGTCCGCTGGAACCCGCCTTTCCTGTTGTCCTATGTTTTGCATTATGTCATGACAGTTTGGGTTAGTAACATATAATACCATTCACAATTAGTTGTAACAGCATGCATTAGTATTCCCTTTAACCAAACACCCAGATATTCACACCATTGAACAGCGAGCATAACACATTCATAATTTGAACAGCAATACACAGTCCAACAACATGCAGTGTTGATTGATGGCAACAGGCCATCAGGTTTGGATGTATGAACAGGGCAGATGCATCAACGGACATGCAAATATTTATGACCCAACAGGACAAATGTCCATGGGTGTTAATTGTGATTGCACATACCATTTTCACGTGGAATGGGTTATATGTGGTTATAGGGTGGGGTGAAGAAAATAATATTAACACCTTCGAATACCAATACATATGCTGTACATTTCTAATAACTGCACATATGTACACACTACTGTTCTAACTGCAGTTTCCTATATGATAACTACTTCAATTTGGTGATAGAACTGTTACTGCTACATCAATATACATTTTATTGTTCTTCATACACATTCATATCTGGCTTTGTTCAGCTACATCATCCTGCTACATTTGCTTTATATAGCTATAGACAACTGTGGATGTTTGGTATGTCAGACAATCATACTATCTGCATATTGCAGACTGAGAGCAACATATCCAGATTTTGGGATACACATTCCAGCTGCAGCAACACTTTGAACAGGTTTCGCTGTTTGGTTTTGCTTCTCACATGCATTTCATTCTGTACTGACTGCAGTATACTTTATTCAGGTGTTATTACTACTTTATTGGTGGATTCATAACACTTTCTCACACTCTCTCACTTATTTTCATTTTACTATTCAGGATGGTACTTACTTCTAGGCTTTATTGACATGTTTTACCTGTAGTTATTACAATCCTTTCCAGCAGTCACACTTCTGTCATGTTTCAGTATTTCAACAGGGATATATTTTACACATGTGATTTGCTCATCTTTTGCAGCTGTACTTTTCAGCCTGCTGCAGGTTGTATACTATTATATTACAGGTGGGGCATCTTTATTTCAGACTTTATTTCAGACATTTTCATTTTTCTGTTTGGATTACAGACTGCAACACAATTTTGTAATCAAGCAATACTTGCAAACACTCTTACACTTGTTACTTGCACATTCTATTACTTAGTGACTACACTGCACTCTTTTGCTAACTGTCATACTTTTATATTTCTTTACAGTTACTGGGAGAGGATTACTGACCTGCCTGGTGGTGCAACCGCACCAGCCTATCGCCATAGGCTCTGCGGTTCACAGAACGGACACCTGCAGCTGTAATATAAATGAAGTAATATTGGAATACACATCTCCATAATATCAGCTAGTTTAATTTCTTACATACATAATTACATGTAACTTACTCAGTAGTGGGGCGTTGGGCATTTGCTGGGCCTCCTGGATCCAAAGGTTCAATTGGTCCTGCTTGCGTCTCTTCAGGTCCGCATGGTGGTGACGAACCTGCTCACCAGTCCTTGGAATCCCTGTGGCACTGGTGAGATCATGAGCCAACCGGTCCCACGCCTCAGCCCTATATGCTCCCCAGAGGACCTGGCCCTGTATAAGTTGGGCCTCATGATTGTGGACTAGGAGCCAGACCATGTATCTGGACTCCTCAATGCCCCACCTCTGTGCTCGAAAGCAACTACCCTCACCTACTCCTGTCATTCTGGCTGCAAGTCAGTTCTACAATCGTTTATGCTGTGTATTCCCGCCTATGGTGCTTATATATGCCATTTTTCCCACACATATCTGTGATTGGCCATTTTGGAATTGTATCAACTTCACAAAACCTGCTTTGTCATGCTCCACTTTGTATTCATTTCTATATATTTGCTATTACTGCATTTATAGGTACTGCTGTTATGGCTTAGTGTTTCAGTACCTTGACTATGGTGCATAGTATCCTGGGTTCAAGCCTGGCCACTGCTTTTTATTTTTTATTACTGTCTAGACAGGCTGAGGGGTGTGTCTGTGTAAAGGCAGTTTTGATACGGCTTGCTCAACGTTGCCCATCGGTTAGCTTGTTGGCACGGTGCGCAGCTCCGCGCAAACGGGGTACGCTGGTTTACGCCTCATTTGGCTATCAGCACACATATTACGCTCAGATCAGCTAGGGGCACACAGTTTCACCGTGTTAAACCACTGCTCACCTATGGGCACTCGTTTTGCACCTGTTGAACCACTGCTCATCTTTGGGCCCTCATTTTACATCTGTTAAACCTCTGCTCACCTACGGGCAGATGCACTCACCTTGTTAAACTGTAGCTCAGCTATTGGCACATCTGGCATTTTTTATTATTTTGTTATCTCACATTTCTTCAAAATAAATGGACTATTTCATTACATTTTACATGAACTATGATTTTATATGTGTACATGTTTGTCAGGGACTTGTTTCGTGCTTATTTTACTAAAATAAAAATTGGTGCTGTGGGGGCTTGAACCATGACTGCCTGCTCTTCAGGCGACGTCTCTACCGCTATGCTATTGCTTCTTGGCTTACTTTGCATATTTGGTTCTTATATCCCTTTCCACTGACTGCTAATTGTGGCTAAGCTACGGGCACGCCCGTGCAAACAAGCGCACTCACGGGCAAACATCTTTATGATTTAAAAAAAATATATAACATGTTCATTTATATATTTTATGTTCATAGTCTGTGGGGGCATGTGTTGTGTTGTGTTTATTCACATTTCCATGGCCTCTGTCGTGGATGTTTACTTTGGGCAATTTTACTCTTCTGGGGGTGTGTCCGCTTGCAGGGCTCGGCCTACAGACACGCCCCCTACTGTCTTCCACGGACTGTGTTAGCCTTCGGTGTGATTCAGCATGCCCTCATGCATATACATGACATGCTGACGTTACACCGTTTAACTTCAGCCTCCGTGTAAGCCATGTATCTCTTACACGGAGGCTTAGTGAATCCTGCCCTATGACAGTCCAAAATCCTTTCCAAATAGTTCAAGTTTTCCAACACTAATTTTTTTCTAGCAAGAAATCATTGTGTCTTGTCAAGTTGTTCCAGTGGCTTGCATGAAGGATTTGCAAATATGCTGTTTAAACATTTCATTTTAGTTGTGTCTTTAACTGTAGTAATACTAGATAATAGCTACTTTTGTGTTCTGTTGTTTTTTGTTTTTTTTTTTGAGGTAAGGATATTTTTCCTTTTTTGCACTGGTTTTAATTTTAGAGTTACTTTATACAGATATATAGGAGTGAGGACTTTGAAAGCGGGTTGCTGTAACTGAATAGTTTTGAAGCTTTGTATTTTAAATTTTTTTCAGCTGGTTAAAACTCAATGAGTTGGTTGTAACTGGTTGAGTTTAGACCAATTATGTACGCAAAGGTGGTACTCTCCTGTGTGTCTTAACATTCTAGTTTCACTTTTCAAAATTATCAGGATGTGCAGGAGGTATAAAACTGCCTTAGATATGGATATTGTATTTGTCTAATTTATTCATTTGGACAGACATTCCTAATATACATAATTATGGACTGATCTACCTACAATATCCTATTATGGATTTCATAATTATTTTCCAGTATTAATTTCCTTTAGCATGCATTTAATGCACACATTAAGTCTGCAGCAAGAGTTCTAAACCCTTTCCAGTCTTGCACTAAACAGTAAATCTGTTGCATTGTTACTGAGATGAGGAGGGAGGTAATTATAGCAAACCTCCTCCTTAAAGGTCTGCCAACCTCTAGACTTAAGGCACAGCCATATACTATACACTAGCTGGGCTTGTATCTCATAGGTTCATAGGTTCATAAGTGTTTACTAGGCTAACATCCACAAAGGACTTTACATTTTTCCCATCTATAGAGCTGTGCTGGTCTGGGACCTTCCTTGCTTTGATAAGACAATACACAATTTGCTAATCATTTGCATTTTATCCTTTGTTGCCAGAATATTTATGAATTACCATAGAGTTTGAACCTCTATATCTGCCAGTGAAACCTGCCTGGACACCATATGCTTCAGTCTGGAATATACCCACCAGCCAACAAAGTTTTGACTTATTCAGTACAGGGTATCAGGCAAGGTCTGCCAATATAATTTATTATTGTCGGGTTACAAATGAAGCAACCAGTATTTCCTCTTAATTGTCCTGTCCTGTGGTTCTGTAGCATTTTGTCACCACATGATTCCATGTGTTCAATGGCCTATGTTTTATTAGAATACTCTTCTAGTTATAGGTTCATAGGTTCATAGGTAGGTACTAGGCTATCGGCCCCGGGGCCTGTGTAAGCCTAGCCAAAAAGGTTCCCTGGCTATCGCCACCCAAGAAAATTATTCTCCTGTGCCCCTGTCAAGCAGTGCCACAGAAGTGATCCCCGGGGTGAATTTTCTATTTCCCATCCAGTCGTAAAGATTTTTCCTTAAAGAGGGCCAATGAGGAGCTTTGCTTGACATGAATGGGCAGTTTGTTCCAGACTCTGGGAAGTCTCTGGGACAGGAATCTATCCCTCTAGCATGTTCTGTTTATTGTGGTGACAAGGTTTAGGTCCCTGGAGCATGTGGTTCGGAGAGATTGGGATTTCTTTAAGTGTAACATGTCCAACAGCTCTGGATTGACATAGCTTTGTATGTTAGGCAGAGATCACCTCTGAGTAGGTGATATGCGATGGAGTAGAGCTGGAGTTTTTTGAGACGGTCTGCGTATGGCATCTGGTTGTGGCCGGTAATCCTCTTAGTGAGGTATTTCTGTAGCTTTTCCAATTGTTGTAGGTGTTTTGTGAGATACATGCCAAACGGGGCATTATACTCTATAATGGGTCTGATGAGGGATGAGTAGAGAGGAACAATGACCTCCTTTTTTCTAGAGAAGAACCCTTTTATGATGAGGTGTGCCATTTAGAAGTATTTCTTGACTACTGTGGTAATGTGGTTATCAAAGGAGAGACTACTGTCCACCTGTGTCCTGAGGTCTCTTATCACACTTTCAGTGTTTAGTGAGCTACCGCCTATGTGGTAGTTCATGGGTACCAAGTTTTTCCCAAAGGGGATGGCAATGCACTTCTTGGCATTGAGCTTGAGGCCATGACTTTGACACCAAGCATCTGTTTCTGTGAGGCCCTTTTGTAGAATGTCTACATCATTAGGTGATTCTATTATGGTTCCCAGTTTGCAGTCATCTGCGAACTTTGTTAGCCAAAGACTTTCAGTGTTGGCCTGCACTTCAGAGAAGTAGATGACGAAGAGGAGAGGACCCAGGACCAAACCCTGTGGTACTTCACTCATCACTGTTCTGAAGTCGGAATCAGAGTTGGCTACTTTTACTGTGTGGGCTCTGTCAGTGAGCCAGTTGACCACCTATCTTGTGACATAGGGATTTATGCCCAGTTTAGTGAGTTTATCTATAATTCCAGAGTGGGGGATAGTATCTAAAGCCTTGTCGAGGTCAAGATAGGTGGTGTGCACTACCTTGCCCTCATCTATGGCTCTAGTGACTGCTTCAAAGATGTCAGTCAGGTTTAGTAGGCATGATCTACCTTTTACAAACCCAAACTGAGTGGGGTCCAGGATTTGGAGGTTACCTATGTCTTTGTTTATAAGCTCCAAGATTATACGTTCCATGGCCTTGCAGACCAGGCTCACCAGACTAATGGGGCAGTAGTTTCTGGGGTCCGTGGTGGCACCCCCTTTGTGAAGTGGGATAACTGTCACTGTGCGCCATTCAATAGGCACACCGACTGAGGTGAGGCTATTTTTGAACATGGTACTTAGGTGGGGGGCCAGTTCATTCTGTAGTTCATGCAGTACGCAGCCTGGGATGTTGTCTGGTCCCATGGATGCTGTGTTCTTGGCTTTGGAGTGTGCGGTCTTTACTTGTTCATCTGTGATTACAGGGGCTTTGCATTCTTCCAGTATTAATATGGGCCCTTTGGAGGGTGAGAGGGGGGTAAAGTTAGCACTGAAGCTATCTGCCAGGATGTTGGCAATATCAGTTGGTTCTGTATATTTAGTGCCATTGTGCTGTAGCTCAAAGCAGATCTGAGTGTTGCCATTGAGATTTTTGACATAGCTGTAGAATGCTTTGCAGTTGTCTTTGGAATCAGTGGTGATTTTATTTTCATAACTGGCTTTGGAGTATTTTATGAGGTATCTCAGCTTCTCGCTGAGGCTGGCAAGGGAGTTCTTCCAGTCTTGGGATTTTACTCTTTTTTGCAACAGTTTCTTCCTTCTGTTGTAGAGCTTGTTTATGGAAGGGAACCACCAAATTGGCTTCCTTTTTTTGGAGGATAGTGTCTTGGTTCTGTTGGGGGTGGCAAAATCCATGCACTCATATATGTGCTTATGCAGTGCATTTGTGTAAGATTCAGCAGTCATACCTCTATTTTCTGTCTGCATGGTGTCGTGAAGTTTGCCACTTCTGTCTTAAGAAGTATGAAGTTGGCTTTGGAGTAGTTTTTGATGGTGGTTTTGTTAATGGGAGGTGGGGGTGGGATATGGATGTCTAGGGTGATTAGCTTGTGGTCAGATCTGACCACTGAGGAGTTGTCCTCTAGCATGGAACACTTGTTACCCATATTGGTAATGACCAGGTTCAGGGTATTGCTGCCCCTTGTGGGGTGTGGACAAGCTGTTTCAAGGCATTGGAATTTATGAATTCCAGAAAACATTGAGCGAATGAGTTGGCACATGAGTAGTTTTCCCAGTTAATGGTGGGGTAGTTGAAAGCCCCCATAATTAAGGTATTGGGTTGCACATTAATATTTTCCAGTATCTTAAGAAATGAAGAGTGGGAATCCTGAGGCATGTTTATCTGATGCATTTTCACACTAAGCCCATTCATTCTACAGGTCCACAAATTACATTGTTAGTGCTAGGAAATAGCAGCAACACTTCTGTCCTAAAATGTTTCTACTTAGGGTTCATTTCTTTCTAGACTTTCCTTTAGAAACCATGTAAAACAATATACAGTTTTAAGGCCAATATGTATATGCAATACTAAGGGACATTCATCCCCTCTCATGGCCTCCCTAGTTTCAAACTCTGTAGTGGGACCAGGGAAAGGGACTTTTCTCACATTATACTTCTGGTTAAACAAACCCATAGATGCATAAGTGTTATCTAGGCCTCCAGAGCTAAACATTGATTAGGGTACATGATTCAGTGAAGTATCCCCTGGTTTCTTATTCCAGAATTACCTAAAATATTATAAATACCTTCTTTAAAATAAATTATAAAATCCTCAAACATTTTAGTTTCTAAGTTCTGGATTATTTTCCATCAATATTTCTGTACACTTAGACATTATTGTAGATACATGATTAAGTGAAGTTATTTCCTAGTTGCTCTTTCCAGAATGGCCTAAAATACCATAAACACCTTCTGTACAAGAAATATAAAATTCTCAGACTTGTTGGTTTCTAGGTTCTGAATTATTTGCCAGCAGTATTTCTGTACACTCAGAAATTATTCTAGATATGTGATTCAGTGAAGTTATTTCCTGGTTGCTCTTTCCAGAATGGCCTAAAATATCATAAACACCTACTGTAAAAAATATAAAATCCTCAGACTTGTTGGTATCTAGGTTCAGGATTATCTGCCGGCAATATTATGTACACTTAGAAATTACTGTACCCAAATATTTAAAGGCAACTGTTGAGCAATCCCCAAGGCCCTTAAAGAAACAAGAATATACACTATTCTGTTTATGGACTTTATCCACATTAAAAGTAAATATTTAGTGTCTGTAACCACAAACATTGTAGTTGCTATCAGTAGCAGTCTCACCATAGGTTAATTGGTAAATATGAGACAGTCATTCTGCAGACTATTACACACCTAGCTAATATCCAGGCAGTCACCAAGGGTAAGAATCAAACTCTTTACACTGTGTCTGTGGGATAAATTCCTTAACCATTATGCCAACCTCATATGGTAGTTACACTATCACCTCTTTCTCTCTTATTTCCACTGGCAGCATAGCAGATGCTAGAAAGCTCATTATCTAACCCCCCCTTGCAGAGTGAGATGTTCTTGGATGTTAGATAGGACTTCTTTATGAAAAGGGGTAACCATTTGATATTCCAAGACAAATTAGTCTGAGTCTAGGAATGCCAGTAATGAATGACATAAAATGCAGACTTACATATACTAATTTATTTATTTGTATTTGTTTACTGAGAAAATCTTGACTAGGCCATCAGATGACCACTTTTCGGTAGAGGTCTGGGAAGAAAAGCTTTTACAAGATTAAGCATTACAATGATTACATGGTTTATAGGAAACATGGTAAACCAATGTTATATTAGTAAAATGCTACACTGATATCAACAGTCAAATAAAATGGTAATCAGACTACGTATTAATACTGACTTATACTATAGAAATCAAAGATTTTTGCTTCTCAGAATATTCCCTTTTCTGAGATATGGTAATCTCAGAGTAGGTACATGTAAATTGAGGGCAGGGCTTCCCCCATACTTGGAAGTGCAGGAGGAGCTGTCCAAGCCAAAAAAAATCTATAATGGAGAAGAGATGTTTAACATTTGCTGTTCTCCTGTACTTTTGGACTTTTTTTTTCGTAACTCTAGGGCTTACACTTACAAGTCTCAGAATTTGAGCAGAGAGCCCTGAAAAGAATTGGTAATAGTACAGTTTAATTTATTTCAATAGCTCACTATGTTTCAGAGCAGAAATCTACCTCAAAAATAAGTCTGTCTAGCACCACTTGCACCTCAGTCCACTAATACGATGTGATATAATTACCCACCTTCCCCATGGATCCCCTAAAACATTCAGGGGAAAGCAACACAGATAACACATTAAATGTTTCTTGCAACAGCCAAATATAAAGTCTATAGTATCTAGTAATGTAAAACAACATACTGGTATGACAACAGGAGGAACCATGTAACACTGTATATATGCTTAACATATAAACATTATTAACCAAGTTATGCTGAATGAAAACTGAGCCCTGGTCAATATATGGCTACCTAATGGATAAAATGAACTCCTTTTATTATAGGGAAAAAGTGAAAGTGAGATGAGGCTCAGGAGTACCACACAAAGCAGGTAGCCAAGTGTAAGCCACTGAAAGAAATCTTGTACCAGTGTAAGGTAGCTGTCTCCTCCTGTCTCCAGTCAAAATAAAATGAATGTTGCAAATATAATTCCACTGAGGGAGTCTGACATCTAATTAACCATATACAACTAGCCACAGGATTATGACAAAGCTGATAAGATAACTTGCCTGCCAGACAATAAGAGGTGACCATGCAGCCCATACTGCAGGACAAAACATTATATATAATATCTGTGCTCACAATCTACAGTTAGATTAACCATATTCCTGTATGCAATCCATGAGCAACCTGTGTATTTATAACAATATATCCCAGTCCACTTTCACTACCTTTAAGTGGCTTAGCTTGCATTTTTTCATATATAAAATACATTCTGAGAATCCCATCTTCCATTTCTGTCTATACTGTGCTGTATCACCCACTGTACTATCTGAACTGTTTTGTGTATTTGTGTATGTGTATGACTTTTTTGTGTATTTGTATGACTTGTATCTGGTTTGAATTGTATGTGACCTTATTCTGTACTGAATATCTTTGCAGTAATAAACAGATTCTCCCAACTTCCTGCTCTTTTTCTTGCTACTACGTATGTACTATTTATCCCCCCAAAAGAACGTATGTATAAAATGTACCTCATGTTTGGCATTAATCTGTAGTCTCCTATTATTAAACATTAGTACTGTATTACTCTGTAATTTCTTGGCTCACCTAATGTTTTGCCTTATAGAAAGTAGTAACAGAGCCTCACCCTAGGGTAAATTAAGAAATAAAGCACTCACTTGTGTAAGAGTATGGCACACTTCCTTTATGCACTTAGTAATGCCTACTAACTGCAAATATACAATTTGTACCAGTGACTGACTGTGAATGCAGATATTTTACTTCACTCATGCAAGTCTACTGCACATATGGACTAAGATTTTGAAATGTTTGTTGGTTGACTGACCGCAATGAACAGAATGGAAATTAATTTTGCACATAAATGAATTTTACATAGATCACCCTGCTAGGTGCTGTTGTACCTTACAGAGAGCAAGGAGATTTACTGCACTACTCAAAAAACTTTATTGTGAATATGTGCATTATGCAAAGTTAGAGGTACCTCTCAAGGCACAGTAAGTGTTTACAACCATGAGGAAATGGGCAGTAAAACTATAACAAAACTCAGAATAGTGTGGGTCAATTAGCATAGTAAAACTAAGAACAGGAAAGGATTAATGACACACAGACAAAGGGCCTTTAGTACACTTTTTCAGAGCGGTTAATGACAGAAGCACAGGAAATGGTCAGGGCAAATGTGCTGGTTAGTGATGGTACCTTTATTTGTCTAACAAACGGTTTTAATATACAAGCTTTTATGTCCTCTTCTCATCAGGTATGCTTCACAACTGCAATCAAATGCTGTGTATAAAATATACCTTATGGTTTGAATTAGTAGGATGGTTATACACAAATACAAATAAAAATAATTGCAGGGTTTAAAGTTATTTCATAGTAGTAACAGTAAAAGAACTCTCTGTAGATCCAGGTAGTACAAAGTGAAATAAAGCAAGAAAACCAAATCAAAATATTTATCAGAGTAATGGTTATAAATGATCAGGAAATACTTTAAGAATGAAATGCTTGCAGGACAACGTCATGGGTGCACATTCTTTCACTTTTAGTAGGAGTGCAGTTATACATGTACATTTTTATCTCTTTGTATGTAAGTATGCATTCACACACATACACACACACACACACACACACACACACACACACACAGTGTACTTACTGTCAGTATCAGTCTCACAAGTTATACTACCCAGTTCATCTTCCATCCTTCTGGTACCACTCATCCCACTTTTTTGCATATATTTTGTGTGTGTCTGTATATATATATATATATATATAATATATATGTGTGCATGTGTGTGTATATATTACCCACATATATATTATACAGCTAGATAAATACTTTAATTAATCTGGATATTAAGGGTATGTCTGATCAGAGCATTCTCCACCAAAGGCTATGTTATTCTCATGTATTATTAGAACTCATATGCTTAATGTTTATGAAACATAGAATTGTTAGACTAGTGAAGAAGCGCAATTTTGTTGTTCTGAATGATCTACACCATCTGAGAAAAGCACTGGAAACAAATTAAATTCAAGACTTTGTACTTATCAGTGTGACTAAGTATGTGTAAGTGTTTTTGTGAGTGCATGCACATGTGTGTGTGTGTGTGTGTGTGTGTGTGTGTGTGTGTGTGTGTGTGTGTGTGTGTGTGTGTGTATGTCTGTATGTGCTTTAGAAATGTAGGTTGTCTGATGTTTGACCTTTTCTGCTTCTATTTTGCAGATCTTTTGTGCAGATATAAAGGAAATGTTTGCAGTACTGTACATGTCACAGTGGTCTTGAGGGTGCTATATCCTGTGTCTCAAGCACGCAGAGTTATTGAATATCAGTGCATGTTAATTTCCCAAGCCAGAGCACAAACCATCCATTTATGGTTCAGTATCTTTGCTGATTTATTAATTTAGCTACTGATTTTATTACACGCTCGACTACTTTTTTCTTGAATGAATTGCTGCCATTATCATGTGTGATATCACTTTCTAAGAAAGGATGAAGTATTTATAAGAAAAAAGGGAAAAGCTTATTTTAAAGAAATTGAGCATTGTTCACATTTTATGATGTCAGCTCCTGATTTAAGGTCTCAGGATCCTAAACTGTTAGTAATAGTTTAATTATGACCATTCATTTCAAACATCAAAAAATAAGTATAGGAATACAACTCATTTTCTGAAACTGTAAAAAACTGCAGGCACTTGGCTTCTGTGCGTTTCTGAGATATTGCTACTTGTAGGCCTCTTCTCCAGTCTTCTGTCTTTTGTATAAACTTGTTCATTCTTTCTTTGTCCTGTAAATGTTTATGATGGTAGCTCTGCATTGCTTATTGCTGAGATCATGACTGATATGCCCATAATAATGTCAGTATAGAAATTTAGATTTTGTTACCATTAAGATACTTGCTTCTGATATAGCTACATCTTTTAGTAACAAGATTTATGTCATAATGATAATGATTTATATGGTAATCATTTATATTCTGTGCTAGAAGCTAAGAAAAGGATTGATGGAGCTAAATGATTGACTAGCAACCAAAATAAGGTAATCCTTCATACATCGTATTTATATTTTTTAATTCAGCTACTGTTAACTTAGAACTTCTCAAAAAACTTTCTAGTTTTAGGTTGGAGGGTTCAAAATTAGATGCATCCCTCCGAAATATGGGCATTTGAGAGGTTTGTCTTCCACATATATCAAAAATTTCTGTTGCAGCCTACAGCGATAGATGGAATGCATTTCATTATTTTACAAAATGAGGTATGACTCTGTCTCCATTACAAGTGGAAGACTGAAAGGGCCATATGACAAACTTATCTCATACCATTTAGCTGAGTATATCTCACAGCTGTCTTACTAGAGATGCCTCTGTATCGATATTAGACACCTGACAAATTAAATCTTTCCAATATTTTGGAAATAGACTCCCTATTAATAAGATCAAAAGACTTTTTTTCCATCAGTTACTATAGAAGCTGGATCAATTGTCATAAGTATATCAGTAGGCATGTTATAAAAGTGAGTATTGGTAAAAAATTGATTATGTTGAAAGGTTTAGGAAACCTGGTGGTGGAAATGCAAGTGGGAAACAGAAAAATAGATCAGGCAAAGAGATAGAATTCTGGTTGGTTAACAAAGAGGTTAAAAGAGTAATTCTGATGACAACGATTAAGACATCAGCGTAGCTCTTCTGGAAAGTAGCCCAGCAGTTGGCACAAAGAAGTGTTATCAGGTTGCAAAGCAAAATGATAGCCTTCACATACCATTCATAACAGATGCCAGCAACAATCTGTAGACCAGTCCAGAGGAAATCAAGAGCAGATGACAGGAGTGCTTCAAGAGGCTTCTGAATGAAGAATAAACACAGATGCTATAGTGCCAGTTACAGCCTAAAGGAAAAAGAAAAAGTGAACTCACAGTGCACTAAGGAAGATGAGGGAAAGCAGCTGATGAAGGGGTTTTGTTGAGAAATTGCTCTTATGGGCAATCATTTCTATATGGAGACAGAAAGAGGCCTATCCCAGATGACTGGAGAATAAGCATCCTAGTGCTAGTGTACAAGAACAAGGGTATACTCACAACTGTGGGCATTGCAGAGGCCTCAAACACCTATCCTCCTGCATGAAAATGTTGCAGGTGGTGGCATTAATATGTTGAGTAGTAGAAAGTAAGATGGAAGATGAGCAGTCTGAATTCAGATTAGGTGCAGTACAAGTCACCTGATGTTTCTAGTAAGACGTATAGTGGAGAAGAAGCTAGAGATGAAGAAGAGTGTAACTGTGCATTCATAGATGTGTTACCAAGGTTCCAAGAAAGCTGATCTGAGCAGTCACATGATAACTGAAGTTCCAGAAACACTGACACAAGTAGCGCAGGCTATGTGTACGGGACCCAGTGACAAAAGCATGAGCAGTGTCTGGACTCACAGAGGAGTTCCTAGTGGGAATTGGTGTGCTCTAAGCTGATGTGTATACAGCTGATGGACAGTGTCAGCAAACAATTCAGAAGAGACAGATTGACAAAGCTGCTGTATAAAGATGATATAGCATCACAACCAGACACCAAATAAGAACAAATGATAAGGGAAGAGAATGCAAAACTGAACGGACATTGGATGAAACTTGTCTGCAGACAAGGCAGTTGTCATGGCAGCAAATGGAAAAAATTGCTAGAAGTTTAAATTGAGATCATAGTAGAACAGTTTAACAGCTTCAAATATGTGAGAAGTGAGGCTGAAGAGAATTGAATTCTGGATGATGAGGTCCAACCTACTATCCAAGGTATGGCAGCCAACTTGCCAATGTGTATGGGGTAATGTATGACTGAAGAATGCCAAAGATATTGCAAAGTAAGGTGTATAAACAAATGGTGTAACCAGTAATCCTCTGTGGTACAGACCCCTGGGTAGTGAAGGAAGAGCAGCTGAGGAAACTTGAGGTGACAGAGATAAAGTGCTTTAGACAGGTAGTAGAATATACAGTGTGGGACAGGCAAAGAATGCGGACATCAGTGCAAAAGCCAAATTAGCCCCAGTAACAGGGAAGGTCAAGGAGAACAGATTATAATGGTTCAATCATGTACAGAAAAGCAGTAGACAATTTGGTAAAACAGATTTGGGACAGACAGGAATAGAGCAAGAGGAGACAGAAATGTATTGTATGAGTTATCTGAGAAAAAACTGAGACTAGAGACCATGACAGTCAGACATGGTGAGAGAGTGGCAAAGAATAGAGAGATGAGATTAAAGCTGAAGTGACACCCTAACCCCCAGTAAAGCTGACAAAGGGAGATTGATGATGATGATAATGATTAAGTTGCAATATTTGTTTATCAGGCATAAAGCCATATTGAAATAGTAGAAATACTTCTGTAATACTCTTAATAAGATATCTATTCATGATGCAATAAATTATGTTATAGTGTGTGTAAAAGTAGCCGACTCCAAATCCAGCTCCAGACAAGTGACAAGTGGATTACCTCAGGGTTCAGTCCTGGGACCACTCTTGTTTGGCATCTACTTCTCTGAAGTACAGGCCAACACTAAGGGACTCTGGCTAACAAAGTTTGCAGATGACTGCAAACTGGGAGCCATTATTGAATCCCCAAATGATGTGGATACTCTACAAAAGGGCCTTACAGAAACAGATGTTTGGTGCCAGAGCCATGGGCTCAAGCTCAATGCCAAGAAATGTATAGTTATCCCCTTTGGGAAAAACATGTATCCGTGATTACCATATAGGTGGCAGTGTGATAAGAGACTTAGGGACACACAGTGGACAGTGGTCTCACCTTCGATAACCACATCGCCACAACAGTCAGGGGCTTTTCATCCAGAAAAATCATTAGACCCATTATAGAATACAACAAGACATCTGCAACAACTGGAAGGCCACAGAAATACCTCACTAAAAGGAACAGATTGCCCATACATGTCGGAACCTTGATGACTGGATGGGAGAAAATTCACCCGGGGATCATTGGTTACTATAGAGTATTGTTCATTAACTAAATATATTTATAAAGCAATTTAAGGATTAACAGAGCAAATATGATTTTGATTATGGAAGCATTGAAATATTTTGTAAATATATTCAGAATATCTTCCATCTTATTAAACATTTGGCCATCTCACTTTGTGCTATTTTGACTAGGAATGATCTTATGTCTATTGCAGTTCATTCATGATTATTCCCAAGCATCAGTATTTTAGCAATAATAAACTAGACTGTTCTCATTTTTTTTGTTTCAGATGTTGATAAATTAGAGCTATCATTTTTTATTAAACTTCAAAAGAATTAGAATAATATGTCTGAGACTTATAAGCAAGTCAAATGTTGAAAAGTTTAAGATGATTTTACAAAAGCATCTTATTTAGTTTGCCAGGTTATTTGTCCTGTGAATTAAATTCATTGATTTCTAAACCAATTAAGAATTTAAAGTCTACCCATTTGGTTTAAAAAAAATAATCCTGATTTTTTTTTTTTCCATAATAAATTTTTATTGATATATATTTTCCATATATTACTATCAAAACTATATACAATATCCTTCCATATGAAAATCGTCATTATTCCAAAAGGTTCCAAAACATTATTTCCTCCACATATACATCCAAATTTTAATATATTCCTAACAGTATTATTATTATAATATATTAAAAAAAACCCTTTATTTTTTTTATTATTAATTTTTTTACTTTTAGTTTCAGGAGTAATTTATGTGCTAATATATGCTTTATAGCCACAAACTTAAAATTATCCCATGATGTCTTGTCTGGTTCTAACAATTTGTAGCTATATACAACTTCATCAGCAAAACATATTCATACAAATTATAGTTTGTGATCTAGAGAGCTCTCTTGGAGGAATATGTAGAATCATAAATTCCCATGATAACGTTGAACTTTGATAACCCATCTTTTGTAGTTGTGTTCTAAGAGAGTTCCAAAGTTTATATATACACTTGCAGCTCCAGAACATATGAAGAAGATCCGCTGTTTGATTTGTGCAATATGGACAAGTTGGAGAATTCCTAGGATTGAATTTATGTAACCTAAGACATGTATAATAAGCATTATTCCAAATCATCAAATACATCAACTTTTGAAAAGAGACCGATTTTATTGTTAAATCAATTGCTTTTAATACCTGATTATCTGCTACTGTCATTTTGTTTACCCAATACCCTGACAACAGAATTTCATCCTGGAATTTTAAATCTTTAATTAATTTATTTGTTCTTATTATAAATTTGACCTCCTGTTGGAGAACCTGCCACAATTCAGAGCATTTATTCACAATTCCGGCTACAGGTTTAAAGTTTTCAAAATGACTCAGAGCAAGTTCCCTGATTTGTCTCATTATAACAATATAACTCTTAGGTAGGTTCAATTCCTGTCTAACTTGTGAAGCCAATAAATTAAATTTATTAAAAACATCAATCAGAGTCAAATTAACTATTAATGGGAATTTACTAAGATCAATCAACTGATTATTTAGTTTAAAATTGGGATTCCTATGGAAAGGTTGAAAAACCATCATATATTGCAACAAGTCTACTGATTGGAATAAATTTTGCAAAGATAACACATATGTTTTTAAGTGGTCCATAATCCCATACTTTATCAAACTATTTTACCCAAAAGGGTAATGCTTTAGGATTTATATTCCGATCTAGAATATGCTTGTAATTCAAGACCACCCAAGTTGGTATCCACTTTGTACTAGTTACATCGTAATTAGCAATTCTTAAACTCCTATTGGCGTTCACAATTAAATAGTATACTTCAAAATTCGTCATTAATTTCATATTCTAGTTTTCTTTGGCTCCCAAATAAATTTAGCTAGATCTTTATGAATTTGTTTAAAACTGTCTTTGAAATTGATACTTGAGCAGACCTAAAGATATACAACATGTAATATATTCATTTTCACTATTGATACTTTTGCCAATACGGTAGTCTTAAATTCCTCCATCTGCCACAATCAGCTACTATTTGTTCCCATACTCATTTAATATTATTACTATAAAAATCCTTATTATCCGAGAGAAGCTAATACCCAAATATTTGATATTTTCTTTACATGTTATCTTCCCCACCAGGGACATTAATGAAAAGGTTTAGGGTTCTTAATGGGAAAATACTAGTTTTCTCCAAATTAATTTTGTAATTAGAGACTTCTGAAAATTCGTTTATAACATTTAATATCTTTTCACTATCAGAAATTGGGGTTGTACAATAAATAATAAGATCATCAGCAAATGCCGACATTAATAATTTATTCCTATAAAGTATTGGTGCATTATGATACAAATTTTGCTTAATATATAAAAATAGAGGTTCCAAATAAAGGTTAAACAATACAAAGGGCAACCCTACCATTTTTAATCTGTATTCTTTAGAATAACTCCTATTAATATATAACTGGATTACTATATAATATTTGTAGTATCTGAATAAATTCCTGGGGCATGTTGAAATAAGGTAACACATCAAACAAAAAGTTTATATCCACTCTATTAAATGCTATAATCCTGAATTTTATGTACGACTCACCAGTAAATTCCATTGTCCTCAGGTGAAATGAGGGTTCAGAGCTTCAGGGGCCCTTTTATGCCAAGATATTGGCCATGCCTCTCAACTGTCCAGATTTTCACAGAATATCCAGATTTTACCTCATATCTTTGGTCTGTTCCTCATAAAATTTGTGGTTTTCTGGATTTTTGTGACAAATCAGTGAGGATTTCATTCACTAAATAATGACAGACATTTGAATTTC